>NC_092804.1:171534713-171834713 GCF_040954645.1 Diabrotica undecimpunctata
AAATAAAAAATAAACTTATTATAAAGTAAAATTGTGGCGTATTCTCAAAAAAAGTGGAACAGTAGGCGGTAGTGTAGACTAGCGCGGAGCATCATACTGTTTTCTGTATTTTTTAAATTTAAATAATATTTAAATATAAATTTAGTTAGTTAGAGTTCTCAAACCGACTTCTTTTTCTTAAACGTGGCATTTTACAATCTAAAATATGCAAAAAAAAGTTACTTCCGGTTTTACTTCCGTTTTTTATTTAAGAGGGGCGGAGTCTAACAATCATATTGTTTCCGTTTCCTAATGTAAATCTTCCTGAAAATCCTAAAAAACTACTGTATCGATTTTCAATTTAAAAAAATTGGCGTCGATACAGTTTATTTTTAGGATTTTTGGAACATTTACACCAGGCGACGGAAACGATGGATCGTTAGACTCCGCCCCTCTTAAATATCAGCAAAACTTACATCAAAACTCGATGTCGAGTTGGTCCGCTAGTATCTTTTCTATTCTAGTTATTTCGGCGCTCAGTTGAAAGACCTGTCTACTTGAATTCTGATGAATCACCCGCGACTGGAAATTTCCAGAATCAGGCCGAATAAAACCAGTCTGAGCGACCTTCTGGGTTCTCCGATGGGAAATCGCGGCAATTCTCGAATAACGGAATTTTATATTTAAAGAGGAATTTTGTTGTAAACAGAACAGTTAGTTTTTGAACATCGCGTCGCGTTTTAAAATGTAACGCACGTATTATAATAAATGTAGATAAATTATATAATTATTGGTGTAAAATAAATTAGTAATAAAGACTTTAATAAATTTGTATGTGTTATAAATAGAACCTTTAATAATAAATAAAAACAATAAATTAGATTAATAAAAACATTACAGTATTATCGAACTGAAATTGCTTGCTCCGACCTCGGCGCCCAGTTCGGCGTCTCGGTGACCGAGGATGTGGGCCCTTCGTGTCCAGTTTTTGTAGTTTTGTTAATTTTTTTAGATGGCTGAAGCCTTTATTTATTTATTATTATTTTTTAAGGTTGTCCTGAAAATAAACATCAATTATTAAAATTTCCAGTGCTACGTGCTGAGGCTTCTGTTGGTAGAGCTACGAGTGCGATACCAACGATAGGGCCAATAACATAAAGAAGATAACTTGAGACATCGGAAAAATACTTTTATTTTTCTGTTTGCCTCTCAAGAATCTAAAGCGAATTACGTTATTTTTGCGCACACTGTATACCGAAGTATTTGTATAAAAAAGCAGCTTGCATAAAATAAATATAAATTATTTACAGCTCTTGTGCTAGATATTTTCGTTCCGGATGCCAGCACTATTTGGTCTTCAATACTTTTACTCCTATTTTGACCGCACAGACGAATGCACATCGTATTGACTACTGTTTCTTCAGATGCGATTATTCGGTCATTAAAAAATTCTTTAGGCTTTATTGGCTTACGTGCGGACTTCAAGGTCTTTGTGGATTCTTATTCCTATTTAATGTCGATATTCTTTTATTTTGCTGTTCTGGTTAACGATACAGCCGTTTCAGTATTATTTTCGTTTGATATCAAGATTGATATATTTTTATTATTATTTTCGCTTCTGGCGTTTATAAAATTTTTAAATATTTATATTGCTACATTTTTGTCACAAACTTATGTCCCGTAGTTATTTGTATGCTTGTTTTTTTTTTTTTAAATACATCTTGGACAAAAATATCGAATATTTTGGAATTTTTCAATTTTTTTTGTAGTCACTATTATTTCAAAATAATTTTAGATTACTATAATACTCATATAGTAGGCTGATATACTCAACTGATTTGAAATATTTTGATGTTCATTTTGACGTTTATTCAGTGGTTAGTGTCATTCGTACAATTTATCATAAAAAATCTTCTTCACGTAAAGCAAAAATACTAATTCGGTTATTTTTAGTTTAATTTATTAAGTTTAATTAAATATTGTTTTTTATAATAAGTATCCCACCAATTCGACACTACGATGAAGCCCAAGTAGCACATATTGTAATTTTATACGAGGAAGGATATGCACAAAAAGATATCGCACGACGTCTCAGCAGAACTGAATCTGTAGTTTCGAATACTCTAAAAAGGTATCGCGTAACAGGTAATTTTGTGCGAAGGCCTGGTCAAGGACGCCCAAGGTGCACAATTGCAATTGATGACCGTTTTTTGGTTCTTCATTTTACACGAAATTGTTCATTGGCATCGATGCATCTCAGAAATGAGCTATTAAATGTCAGACAAGTTAATGTGAGTTCACAAACAGTTAGACGAAGATCAAAAGAAGCAAAATCCTATTATGAAAGCCAGATGGTCAAAACTACGTCTACAGAAGAGTTGGAGAACGATTCACCAGCTGCAGTCTCGCCCAGACCGTTAGTTTTGGAGTTGATGGCATAATTCTTTGCGAAGGTATTAGTTGAGAAGTACGTATCGCACTTGTGGAAGTGATTGTATGGATGACTAGTGATTCTTACGTTTAAAATATCCTGCAAGATCATGTTTTGTTATGTATTGGGTACATTGGATATGAAAGATTCACGTTAATGCACTATAATGCTCGACCACATGCCGCTGCCATAGTGATTAATTATCTTGATGAGGTCGAAATTCGAAGATTGGATTGGCCACCGTTTAACCCGGATTTAAATCCAATAAAGCACATGTGGGATCACCTAAAACGCAGCATACGACAAAGAAATCTCGTTCCAAATACGCTAGAGCAGCTTCGGCTTGCTGCACAGGATGAATGGAATGCAATTTCCCAATGATATGTCCAAAATTTACTTGCAAGCATGCTGAGAAAGATGCAAGCAGTAATAAGAGCTAGAGGGGGAATACTCGTTACTAATCATAAACGACTTGATTGACCAAAATTTATTTTGAAAAAACAAAAATTAGAAAATTCCAAAATATTCGATATTTTTGTCCATGAGTGTATTAATGTACTCGACAATATACGTAGATTCTTGTAAAGAAGTTTGATGAAAACAGTCTATGGAATAGACACGCAATAATAATAATAATTTTATGACAAGGAAAAGACAGTTAAGATTTTATTTCACGTATAGGGAGCTTGCGCATCCGTTTATACGTATTTCAGCCCAATAGGCATCATCAGAACGGCTTTCGCAAGCGCTCTGAACGTGAAATAATTCTTCTCTGTCTTAGGAAGCAACTATAACATGGCTTCGTATAGACGCAATGTAGCGACATCTGATAATAAAATCGTAGACTAATTTTCGAAACCAAATTCTTTATGGTTCACACAGTGAATATTCGCCGGTATGTTCTACCTTAAATTCAATTCCCCTTTTTTTCAGTTATTCTCAAACTAGGAGGCAAAGTTAGGGATAGAGCTAAATATTAAATAAACAATAATACCACAATTATATAACTACTGTATAAATAAATTAAGTCATTTGTCTATAAATTATACGTTGTTTATAGTGTATTACCCCATGAAACAAAGCCGAAAAATCACTTGAAAAATCGAAAATTTATTGGGCGCTATTTTTTTTTTGGAATATCTGGGGGAAGTCAATAGAAAGGCCGTATTATCTCGTGGTTATCGAAACTTTTACTGCATCATGACAATTAAGCAAAAAAAGGGCATTTTTTCATTAATTTCAATATTGTGAAAAAACTACGCATTCTAGATAAAAACGTTCAACAGACGACTTTTAGACGAAGAGACGAACAAGTTATTTGTTAACCCTTCAGTAGTCGCTAGAAATTTTTGAAAATTAGTAGTCGCGCGCGGTCGAAACGACCGTTTGGTCTTTTACTTCTTAGTTTGTGTTAATAAAAGTATTTGGAACCAGTTTAAGTAAAACACGATTTTATTAAGGTTTAATAAGTAGAGTAACATAATTCAAAATAATATAAAAAGTAAACTAATGTTAAAAACACTGGACAGAACATTAAAAAAACTATTTTCTACTCCGATAAAAAAAGGAAACTTTTAGTTAATCCGAATAAGTTCAGTTTGGCACTCTTCGCATACTGCACGTGTATGTTCTCTGCATAAAAACTTTTTACATTTACAGCAGGAAACAGTCGTTTTCCGGTTCTTTTTACGGTCGCAAAAGTAGCATCTACTATGTACTCCTTCATTCGTTGGAGTGCTGTCTGTGTTAGGAATATTACATATGGCCTTAATACGTAACTTCAGATCTCTATTTAAATTATCTACTGTTGCTCGGACCCGTAGATGTTCATCCATAAGAGAAAATGCTAAATGCTTCAAAAATTTTCTTCTAAGCATTTTATTATCAGCAAGGTTGTTACTTGCATGAATCACTAGCGAATTAATGCCTGCGATATTGAGTATGGTGTTAAAAATTACCATGGGCCAACGTCTTGTTTTTCGCGAAACATCATAAGAGGAGCATAGCTGATCAACGACGTCAACCCCGCCTTTTGTTTTGTTATAAAACAGAATTTCTGGTTTATAATGTTCAAATGTTTCTCTATCTATAGCGTCGTCATCATGTAGACTTGAAACAAGCAATACAACTTTCTTCTTTTTGGGGATATACGACACTAAGGTACATGTATCGCTAAAGGCGAACATACTTGATTTTAGAGGACGAGATCCTTAAAGTAATTCAGGGGGCAGCTCCCTTTTGTTCTTTCTAATGGTCCACACAACAGTAAATCCAAATTCTTTATTTAAAACATCTATTAGAGGAATGCTAATGAACCAGTTATCTAGAGTAATGTTGCGCCCAGAATTCTTTATTGGCCCACACATTCTTTTTACAACTTCTGTCGGGGAATTGTCTACAGTAAATGGGCCATCTGGTTGACGACCCACATAAACCTCCATATTTATGGTATAATACATTTCAGCATCACATAAACTAAAAATTTTAAGCACATACTTTGAGGGTTTGCTTGGAATATATTGTATCCAAGGGCAATTCCCTAAAAATTTAGGAAGCATTTCATCGCGTGTTAAATTTTGCGAAGAGTTATATCCCGATTTACACTTTTCTACGAATTTGTCAAAAAATACTCGGATGGCGGCCATCTTATCCAGTCTCCTACGTTCTTCACGATCGACCTTATCATCAAATCTAATGCATCTTAGAAGAAACCGAAATCGGGATAAGGACATAACTAGTCTAAATATTTCGATACCTTCGCCATTAGTTTGCCAGATATCTTCTGTATTCAGGTGATGGGCTTTATATGTCCCTGCCAAATATAAAAGGCCTATAAGAGCGCGAATTTCAGATGGGTTTGTAAGCTTTACATCCCTCTCCCTAGAGAAATTGCTTGCTATACTTTCAATGTATTTATTAGTGGATTCTACAATTATGTAAATCATGTCTCATCAATGAAATAACCCCATATTTCATAAATGTCTTTCAACTTTTTCGTAAATCTATTAGGCCCAGGTGATTGTTTTACTAAATTAGGCTTGCTCATACGTACTCTTTTGTTTTTTCTTTGATGCTTTCTCCACACTGTACCATCTTTTCCCCTAAAAACACTTTCTTCTTGTACATTATTCAGTAAAACTTCTCCTATTTCCTCTAAATCCTGTTCTTGTTCGCTTTCCGAATCTTCCGACCTCTCATCAATAACTTCCGGATTTATTTCATTCTCGTCATCGTCGTCGTCATATTCTATATCAAGCGGTTCTTCTTCCATGAGGCCTTGAAGTCTCCTTTGTTCCTTCTCATAGTCCATTCTACAAATAAAGCCAAACAAGTTATTTAAAGGTTTGCTGTGCTTAAAATTTAAAAAAATTAATATTTGATTCTCAATAATAGAACAAAGAAAATTATGAAATATCGTAATAGTAATTTGCTGGAAAGTAATTTAAAATTTGATGACTAATTACATAGTAAAAGAAAGAGAGGTTACTAAACAATAAGACAAAAGTATAATAGTATGTTATTTAAAAAAAAAAACTAGCGTTTATACATACCTTAAGGTGATAAGAAACACAATAAAACGATTTATAAAAACTTTTTAACTGACTAGACGCGCGCGAAAATTATGACCTTTGCGCTGTAACTCCTAATCAACAAACCTCCCGCTACTCTGATTTAGTACTGAGGCTCCTCGTATCGAATGAGTAAGCTACTGAAGGCCGTGGTTACCAAATGTAATTTTTTCCCGAAATATTAGTAATTTTTAATACGTGCGGTCTTTTTGACCATGTAGCGACTAGTTAAGGGTTAATAACAGTTGCGGCCCATTTGGAAAATTAAAAAAAGTACAGTTTTGATTTCGTATGGAGTTATTTCTGGCATTAACTCTGATCCCTGGTTTGTGATTTTGGGCAGGGGCTGATATTGCCTTTCGTCGGTGCTCTCATATATAAAGGATTCGACAACTTCAAGGATTTTGGTTCTATCAGATGTTTCCATCTTTGTTTTTTATTTTGTACATATTTTTGTTGCCTGTGTTGTTCGTATTTCGCCTCAAAGCTTTTAAACTTTTGTTTTCTTGAATTATTTTAGTTATTTCTCTTGTATTGTTTTCTCTTACGTCTTTTCGGATTGACCGGTGGATATCTTTATTTAATTTCTTTATTGTTGTGTAGTTGGAGCCGTATTTTTCCGACAGGTGTATTCTTTTACCTATTAGCCCTTTGGCATTTTGGCTTCGTCGGCTTAGTGGCCTAGTCAGAACGGTCGGACAGCACTCCCTTTCCGTTTCTTTTAGAGCCTTCATTATGCCATCATTTGCTTGATCTACATCTTCTATTTCGTCTTGCAAGTCTTATATATGTCTAGTTAGTGTATCTTCATACAGGTCGTTGTTTTCTGGGGGAATCCATTTCTTTTTTCTTGTTTTTAGGATCATCTTTTTTCTTTCCAATTTGACATTATTTAATAGTATCTTAGCTCGGATTAATCTGTGGTCGCTTCCTTTGAAAATTGAAAATTTGTTGCGTACCACGATGTCTTTGATTATTTCTTTTCTGTTTGTTATGATATAATCTATTACATTTTGGACACTGCCATCTGGGCTGATCCATGTCCATTTACGTCAAGGCTTTTTATCAAAAAAAGAGTTCATCATGAATAAATTTTCCTGGTGTAAAAAGCTTAGCAATCTTTGCTCTCGCACATTTCTTTCGCCATAGCCATACTTACCCATTGCTATTTCTGCATCATCTTGTTTAAACCTCATTTTCGCATTAAAGTCGCCCATAATTATTGTGTAATATGCTGGTGTGTCGTGCAACGCTGTTTCTAGGTCCTCATAAAATTTTTCAATTTCTTCATCTGACTGGGTAGTCGGAGCATATGTCTGGGTTACCTCAAGTTTATATCTTGCATTTAGTTTGGGGCTTACCTGGGCTTATGCTGATAATTTTAACTATATTTTTGTGTGTGCTTTCTATATACACTCATGGACAAAAATATCGAATATTTTGGAATTTTCAAATTTTTGTTTTTTCAAAATAAATTCTGGTCAAGCAAGTCGTTTATTGTAAAATAGAGTTTATTTTAACAATGTTTAATGAACAATTTTAAATTTTTATGCGGAGAAAATTGTGAAGAAAATAAATGTTTAATATTAGGTAAATAACGTTATTTTACTCTAAACTTAAATGATAATTTAAATTGCTTAAACAACTGGTTTAAACTGAAAGAAGTGCATGATCAGTAACGAGTATTCCCCCCTCTAGCTCTTATTACTGATTGCATCTTTCTCAGCATGCTTGCAAGTAAATTTTGGACATATCCTTGGGAAATTGCATTCCATTCATCCTGTGCAGCAAGCCGAAGCTGCTCTATCGTATTTGGAACGGGATTTCTTTGTCGTATGCTGCGTTTTAGGTGATCCCACATGTGCTCTATTGGATTTAAATCTGGGCTAGACGGTGGCCAATCCAATCTTCGAATTTGGACCTTATCAAGAGAATTACTCATTATGGCAGCGGCATGTGGTCGAGCATTATCGTGCATTTACGTGAATCTTTCATATCCAATGTAACCAACATATGACAAATATAATCTTGCAGGATGTTTTAAACGTAAGAATCACCAGTCATCCGTACAATCACTTCCACAAGTGCGGTACGTACCTCCCAACTAATACCTTCCCAAAGAATTATGCCATCAGCTCCAAAACTAACGGTCTGAGCGAGACTGCAGCTGGTGAATCGTTCTCCAACTCTTCTGTAGACTTAGTTTTGACCATCTGGCTTCCATAATAGGATTCTGGTCTCATCAGTGAAAAGAACGTTTTTCCAGTTGTCGATATTCCACTAAATATGTGTTTCTGCAAATTCCAAACGACGAGCTTTATGATTTTGGAGAAGACGTGGAACTTTGGCGGGGCGTCTGGGCTTTAAGTTTGCTTCATTTGATCTTCGTCTAACTGTTTGTGAACTCACATTAACTTGTCTAACATTTAATAGCACATTTCTGAGGTGCATCGATCTCAATGAACGATTTCGTGTCGAATTAAGAACCAAAAAACGGTCATCAGTTGCGGTTGTGCACCTTGGGCGTTCTTGACCAGGCCTTCGTACAAAATTTCCTGTTTCGCGGTACCTTTTTAGAGTATTTGAAACTATAGATTCAGTTCTGCTGAGACGTCGTGCGATACCTTTTTGTGCATATCCTTCCTCGTACAAAATTACAATATGTGCTACTTGGACTTCATCGCAGTGTCGAATTGGTGGGATACTTGTTTCAAACTTAGTTAAATAAAAACAATATTTAATTAAACTTAATAAATTAAACTAAAAATAACCGAATTAGTATGATTTTTCCTTTGCGTGAAAAAGGATTTTTATGATAAAATGTACGAATGACACTAACCACTGAATAAACGTCAAAATAAACATCAAAAAATTTCAAACCAGTTGAGTACATCTGCCTACTTTATGAGTATTATCAGTAATCTAAAATTATTTGGGGTTTGGTTAGCTTAGGGTTGATTTGGAAGTGGGGGAGGAAAGAGTATAAATGGGAATGCTTTGGCTTTGGGCATGGTTTCTCCGGGAATTGAAGGCTGGGGAAATCCATGAGCTCGCGTGGGTAAGTGTGCTATTCCTAAAGTAAATCTATTCCCTGCCGGGATCGCAGAGAAGTATCCATCCGCTACCCCTTTCTTTTTTCTATTTATAATTGTTAAAAAATTGTCATTTTTAACGAAATAACACAATTATGTATATTATTATTGATATATAAAATTCATTTGTTTTTAACTCAAAACAAAATAAAAATAGATATTTTAATCTATACAAATATTCACTTATCGTCCCATAATAACATTGAAATTTGACTATTTTGAACCTTTAACAACAAACATTGTCGTGATGAGAATAAAGATTTAGCCCATGTATTATCAGCTATATCGAATTCATATCACTCAAATCCTCTAAAAAAAACATGATATAATAATATAGAGGTCACGATGTACCCATGAAGTACTACTTGACAGTACTATTAATTGATTATATAGTAAGGACGCTTACTTTACAAATAAATATATATATATATATATATATATATATATATATATATATATATATATATATATATATATATATATATATATATATATGAAATGTTCGGATAAATTTCCTCGGTTAGGTAAATCAAAATTAAGTTCTCGGGACGAACGGCGTGTTGACAATTTGAAACTCGACGTTTCGGCACCCATTTTGGAGCCATTATTAAGAGTGAAATGGTTCCGTTCGGGGTCTCAATCTGCCTACTCCACTCACTCGTGACGTACCTGTATCTTGTTCTGTAGAAATACAAGAACTGTCAGACGACACTGAGGTTTCCTTCTGCCTACTCATCAGTGACGGGTTGCCTGCAATAAACATTTCATTACAAATACATATCGAATTTTTATCGTCGAGTTGATACAAATTTTATTTAAAATCTATTTCGCGCGCGTAACTGACGTTCAAAATCGCCGGTCGCTTCAAGCGTTGTTTCTAAGAGAATGGTTCATTCTAATGTTTCTATTCTAATTAGAATGGTAAATTCTAAGTTCATTCGCTAATAAACATTTTTGTTCAAAATTATCTCAGCTACAATTTTTATTTAAAACATTTTTGTCTACGGCGTACAGATTCTTGGTAAATTGATTTGCTCTGTTTCTCCCTGCGAGGGGGGTTTTAGGAGGAAGCTGGGGGGTAGGAGTGATAAACTTTTTTGCATATTTTTTGGGGTTCCAAAATTGCCACTTTTAGCAAAATTTAGCTTGTTCGTATGATTTTTAGAGGTTCAGTGGCATTTTCGTCTCTGACGACTGGAGTGATAATGATTATTTTATCAACAAATTAAAGGGGAAGAAAAAACTATAATTTTATAATTCAAGAAATAACGTTCATTCTTTCGACAAACTGAAATACTTGATCGGGAAGTCCCGCCAAGAAACACCGCAGACGTAAGCGTGCGAAAGTTGGAGTTTAACTTCGATTTTTAGTTTTTTTAACCGGTAGATGGCAATCTACGTTTACAGAAGTTAATTGGAGAGTGCATCGACTTACAGCATACCCACCTTGTAGTCATAAACCAAGGTTTTTCTACGAAATAGTTTGAACCTAGTCTATATTGAAGGTTCATAGAGAAAAATAGAAGATCAAAGACATATAGAGAGAAAACAGGCTCCTTGACTGAAAAGCGTTTGAGTTTAAAAATGCGACACAAAGGGCAACTTTTTATGACAGAAGACTGTGAGGCTTTTGCCAACGTCGAATAATTTCATACGGGACATTTTGACCCATGTCACATTTTTGCCACTAAACCCGATAGCAACATAAAAATAAGGTAGTTTTGAGGTTTGCACTGGAGCTATATGTGATTTCTTTGCTTGGGTTTGACAATTGATGGGAAAATAATAAAGCAGGAAGCAAGGTTTAGATATCTGGGAATAGATATAACTAGTTACGGAAATGTTGAAGAAGAAGTACGACAACAAAGCTTAAAAGCAAGTAAAGCGGCGGGATCTCTTAATGACACAATCTGAGAAGAATCTATAAAGCAGTAATTAGACCTCGGCGGAGATAAGACCTGACACATCTAAAACGAGACGACTACTAGAAACAACAGAGATGAAAATACTCCGACGAATATCAGGGAAAAGTCTGTTGGATAGGGAAAGAAGCGAAAACACAAGAAGAGCATGCAATGTAAGAGACATAAAAGGACATAGAAGGATAGCATAAAACGAATAACACGAGATAAGTCCCAAATAACCGAACAAGTATTGACAGACCAAGAAAAATATGGTGCGATAATTTAAACAATTTAGGAGGCTAATATTGAAGAAGAAACAGACTTTAAATCCTACATACAAGAAGGAAGAAAAAGATTTTCTAATACGTAGCCACAACTGTTTCTTTAATCTCATATGTTTAAATAATTTTGTTTCATTTATTATGTGTTCAAAGTATTCATGTAGAAATAACAGTCCGCTGACCAACAGTCTCTTGCCATTTCATAGCACAGGGGACTGAACTTATTTTTACAAAATTAAAATTATCTAAACATCAGATTAAAGAAACAACTGTGGCTACATACTAGACAATCAATTATTTTAAACAAATTTATAAACAAAAAAAGCAGTTTTCACTGGTGGTTGAGACACGGAGTTCACTTGTGAGTGCTTTGTAATGGTTTATCCATGGGTCTTCTTTGATTAAGCATAATTTCTCTTTTGATTGTATACTTTTTCCATCGTCAATTTGCCAAGCGTCGGCTTTTGAGATTCTTTGATGCCAATGCCGACCATTGGCGTGAAATTAAGAAAAGGGATCAGTTATCAAACGCATATTTCAAGAAAAATCATATAATTTTTATTAATTTTTACATAATTATATTCAGGAAAATTTCTCAATTTTTGGGCAGAAATTGTTTAAACAATTTTTTAAACAAATTCAAAATATCACCTTTTGTGCTCCAAAAAATATTTTTTAGGTTTTTGGGTGACTCTAAATAAGATCTATGTCATTTTTCTCAAAAGTTAATAGTTTTGGAGATATAGGTGATTTAAAATCCGAAAAATGCGATACCTAATATGCATTTTCGAGGCTTGAAAAATATGTAAATGAGTATTTTTGAGATTCAAGAGTATCTAAACTAAAGTATCAACATTGATTTTGGTGAGAAATCGGAGCAATATTTTCCGTAGCAGAAAAAGGTGATCTTTTGAATTTGAATTGTTTCCGGCAAAAATGTCCGGCACCCTTCAACCTTCGATTTGTTTAAACGGGGCATTTTTGAATAGGATTCTTCAAAGGACAGAATCAGTTTTTTTTTCAAATGGGAGCGGGCTCACAACATCGAATAAATAACAAATTAATTCTTTCAAATTAAAGCTTGTTAATTTTAGTGATTTATAAGAATATTGGACTTATTATTTAGTTTTTACATAAACCATAATATTTTTTTACAATTATCTGTAAATAATGGCTCATTCTGTCAGAAAATTTTAAAAGATTGTCTATCCAGCAATTAAGATAGTCAACTGAAATTTAATTTTTAAACACGGCCTAGTGTTAATGCACAAACAGGGTGAATCTTCAATATTTTGCTTCGAGTTAGAGATATCTGAAAAAGTTATTTGGAAAAGATGTTCCAAATATTATTATAACCCCACATAACAAAGTTTTATGTCAAAATTCGCACTTTTACTTTTTTCATTAATTGAAAATTATTTCCTTATTTCCAAAGTGTCTTAAATCCAAAATTTCGATTTTTTTAATTTTCTTTTTTTAAACTTTATAGATTTCTTCAAGTCTAGAATAAAGTTATATGTACCAAAACAACTTCTTATTTACCATTTAAAAGTGCATATGAAAATTGTAAAATTGTATAATTTGTATGTTAAATTTGTATGAAAATCTGTAATTTCATGGATTTCATTATATGGATGTAAGACACTTTGGAAATAAGCTCTTCAATTGTAGTCAGGATTCTAAAACGGACAGTTGGCTGTCCCGAGATGCATCTTTAGACAGCCAATTGTAGATTTAGGATCGAGATTACAAATAATACTGAAAAACTAAAATTGCGAATTTTGTCATGAAATTTGGCATGTGCGGTTACAATAAGTGGAACAACTTTTCCAAATAAGTTTTTCCGATTTCTCTAACGCGAAGCAAAATATCGAAAATTTACCCTGTTTGTGGATTCGCAGTAAGCCGCGTTTAAAATTTAAATTTCAGATGACTATCTTAAAAAAATGTGCACTATCAACATGTATGACTGTGCAAAATGTCAAATCTGTATGTATTTTAGTAGCTGATATATAGAGGTGTCTTCATCTTAAATGCGACACACTGTATAATAATGAATACTAGTGTTCAAGATGCATCGCGATAGCTGTAAAGAAATTAATTAGAAGGACTGAAAAGAATCGTCAGAGTCTTCTGAAGTCGAATCGTTCCCAGGTTGGATAACTATTGGTGCTATTGCCGGTAAAACAGGATATTCGTTTTCTATTTTTACAACATGAGCTTCGCAATTTTTCCACACATCGCTATTAATTCCACTAATTATTTCTCGAATATTCTCAATGGCCATTGCGCTTAATGTAGGTGACTGATTATATTTTCGCAATCGTTTTTTTACGGTACCCCAAACCATTTCAATTGGATTAAAAATGCAATAGTATGAGGGTAATCGCAAAAGAGTATGGCCGTGCCTGCTGCAAATGGTGTCAATAACGTATTCGTTTTTAAAATTCCGACTTTTGATCATTCTAATTAATTCTTTCTTTACTGGAGTCTTTTTAGGAACAGTGATGTTTTTAAGTTGCATAAATTTTAAAATTTCGTCCTTTTTCGTGTTATTATTAGGTATTTTATTTAATATGCGGGAATGATCCGACGCATTATCCATAACAATCACTGAATTCGGCGGAATATATAATTATATTCAGGGAAATCTCTTAATTTTTCACGAATCAGTTCTAAAGTAGGCACTCTATTTTCTTTGTAAAAATTGTAAACTGTTCGCTGAATAACGTCTTTTGCAGCAGTGTCAATCCTACCCAATTTTTTATTTGGTCGCTTTCGTTTTAAGGAATGATCTGTAACTGTGCCTAATTTAATAATTGTATATATCGTCTTATACCCGATTTTTTTAATACATGAATTCTCGAAACAATTGCATTATCAATTGTAAACTGTTCGCTGAATAACGTCTTTTGCAGCAGTGTCAATCCTACCCAATTTTTTATTTGGTCGCTTTCGTTTTAAGGAATGATCTGTAACTGTGCCTAATTTAATAATTGTATATATCGTCTTATACCCGATTTTTTTAATACATGAATTCTCGAAACAATTGCATTATCAGCCATCCCAATATTTTCTTTTTTCAAACACTCATACATATTTAAAACTATTCTTTGGGATTGTACGTGCAAATCTTTATTTTTTAATTCGGAGCTGTCATTAACATAATTGTCATTATTTATTGATAACACAGAAGTTGATGCATCTTAAAAAATGCCATCCTAGAAAAATATAATATTACTTATAACTTATATTACTTATACCTTATAATAAGCCTCCGCCTCTGCAAAAGGAAATATTTTAGGGTGTCACATAGCCAGACAAACAGGTGTTCATTAGAATTTACGGCTTGGCGCTTCGCTGTTGCCATAATGCATGAGTTTAAAATTAGTGAATATAACCTTAATACCATTATTAATATATCTGCAATTTTTCATGTTTCCAGGTAAGGTATAAAATCAATGAAATTTGGAAAAAAATAATACAATTCTTGAAACCGTTTTTGAGAACTTGGATTCTTAAAAGTTGTCTGATTTCTTAAAAGTCGATCATTATATCTTTAAAAGTATTACCGCTAAATTCACCAACAGGGCAACGTCGAACGTTCAAATTCTCTCCAGACTACAATGTTGCCAATATTCGAAAATTACTTAGAATATAAGTAATATATACAAAGTTCACGGTTGCTTTAATTCATTAGTGAAGAGTCCATGGAAATATTAGTACCTAGTTAATTTATATATATATATATATATATATATATATATATATATATATATATATATATATATATATATATTTTTTTTTTTTTTTTTTTTTTTTGAGAATATGTTCATATTATTATTTAAGAGTGTCGTTCGTTGACTAGCAATTGAATAATAACGAATAGAGAATAGAGAATATTTTTTAAATATAACCTTAGGAATTTTAGGAAATATGTCTGACAACCTTGATTTGAAAGGCGGTCTCTTTGATACCAGAATGAGACATGTTTATGTTGGAAAATTATTAGTTGATGTACTATATATGTCTTTAGCTTTTTGTATGTTTTCTGGATAATCTGTACAGGGAAAAAATAAAAAAAAATACTCATCCAACTAAAGGGATTATTGTTTTTATTAACAAAAGTTTCAAAAGTCGTTCTTCCATATTATTTGTTGCTGTTTTGTTGAAAGCTGGTGGTTGAGACGAATGTGTCTCAGGTGAAATCAGAATTGTGCTATTTTGCGGTTTTTTATAGTTCACAATTATCACCAACCCATTCAAGGTACCTAGTTTTTAATTACAACGGACCGTAAATGTCTGTTATCTTCTTTTTAAATAAATTAACAAATTTCTAATTTTTGTTACATGCTTTGTCTAAATATGAGAAAATGTTTGTAAATATGACATCCGATAAGTTTTATAGGTTAATACTTAAATATAAATAATATATACGCAATCCATAAGATATCGGTGAGATAGGTGATACAAGCCGCCTCACCAATCGTGTATTAGAAGATTTCGATACGTATTATCAATATCAGCCGGTCACTTTCTGTAACATTTTCTCTTCATTTTAATACTTTCGTCAGTTCAAAATTTCATCTCGCTATAATCAGTTATAAATGTTTGAGTGTGCTAGTTACGTTGTAGAAAATATTAGAAATGATTATATCGATTGTCGGGATCAATTTGGCACTCGCCACATCGCTGGCTTTTCTAAAATACGGATTTTTTGATGTTCTCTATGGATCGTTTCAGTTGTTCTTGGTGTTACAGTTCACTTATTTTATTATACTTCTACAAGGGTAAGTGGTTTGTTACATAAGTGTTATCTGCATTGTTTGTTTTTTTGTTCGATAAATGTTGCTACATGTACTTTCGTTATATTACGACAAGATTAGACAATAATTTTAAAATAATTTTAAATGTGCGCATAGAAATGTAGCATGTGTCGACAGGCATTGAAGGCCTAGACTTATTTTTTATTTACATTATACAATATTAATAATTTATTAGTTAACTATTAATTAAGCTTCGATCGCTTTCGTACAATTTGTTTTACTTCGTTGTCATTTTCTTCCCTTCCTATTTTAATGTTCTCCAATACTGGTCTCTTTTGTAATCAAATCTTTTGTTATTTTGATCTTCACGATCTTTTTTAATAAACCTCTTATTTCCATAAATTTTCTTTCCTCATAATTGAAGTGTGTTTCCACATGTGTGACATGCGGAAAAAAGTTAGTTTTGCGATAATTGGACTAAATAATGTGAAATTTTTAAGTGTTGTTATATACTACAATCTCTAAGAAGGAACATCAATTTGGACGAAAGAGTAAAAACATACACCTACCTTAGTACGAACGTCAATGAAAATTGGGACCATTTCCTAGAAATAAAATTTAAGATAGAGAAAGCAAGATCTGAATTTCAAAAAATGGCTCAGCTATTCAAATGCCATGATTTATCAATACCCATAAAAATCAGGCTACTACGATGTTATATCTTTTTTATAGTATTGCACGAAGTTGAGTCGTGAACTCTCACAGACGCTACATGCAAGAAAATTGAGGATTTCGGAATTATTTTATTCCGTCCATGTTACTAATCAGGACCTTTTATTAAGAATGAAAAAAGAAAAAGAGCTTTTAACCATAGTAAAAACAGCCAAAATCAAGTACCTTGTTCACACCATGAGGAACAACGAAAGATATGGATTGCTGCAATTAATTCTACAAGGAAAAGTAGAAGGAAAACGAAGTCCAGGAAGGCGAAGTATTTCTTGGCTGAAAAATACGATGTACGTGGTTCAACACAACAACCGAAAAATTTTAGCAGCAGCAGTTTGAGTGCCCGGTAGGCATTACAAGAAGAAGATACACTACAATACTTACATCATCATCATCATTGGTGCTACAGCCCTATAAAAGAGCCTCGACCTTCCCAAGTCTATTACGCCAGTCAGTTCTATCCATTCCCAACTGTTGCCAGTTTGCTGCGCCTATTTGTCTACCATCCTCATCTACACCATCCCTCCATCTGAGTTTTGGTCTACCCCTTTTTCTACTTCCCACAGGTTGTGACATAAGGATTCTTCTAGGAGGGTTGTTCTGCTGTGATCTTGCCAGATGTCCTGCCCATCTTAGTCTTCCTATTTTTTTAAAGGATACTACGTCTTTACCACCAAATATATGTTTATATCTGTGATATATCTCGTAGTTGTACCTCCTTCTCCAAACACCATTTTCACAGATGCCACCAAATATTCTTCTCAGGATCCTTCGTTCAAATATAAGCAGGAGATTTTCATCTGCCTTGGAAATGGTCCATGCCTCCGACCCATATGTCAACACTGGTTGTATAAGGGTTTTGTATATGGTTATTTTTGTTTTTGGCTTTAGTTTCTGCTTCTCATATGTCTATTCAGTCCAAAATAGCATTTGTTTGCTAGGATTATTCTTCGCTTGATTTCTTCCGTCATGACGTTCTCCTTGGTGATCAGGGAGCCCAAGTATGTGAATTTGTCCACCACTTCAAAGGTAGAATTATCAACCGTGAATTGGTGGCCGATGTTTCTGGCTCTATTGTTGGGTGTTGATGCCATTATCTTAGTTTTATTTTCATTTACTTGCAGGCCCATATTTTTTGAGGCGTGTGACAAGGTGGTATACATTTCTTCTAGCTTGCGTGTTGTGCGGGCAACTAGATCAACATCATCTGCATATGCCAAAATTTGGGATGATTTATTAAAAATGTTTCTTCTGCTGTCTATTTGGGCATCCCTGACCGCCTTTTCCAAAGCTAAGTTGAAAAGGAGACACGCCAGCGCATCTCCCTGTCGCAGCCCAACATGCGTTTCAAATGCCTGTGATTGTTCGCCCTGTATTTGGACTTTGCAAACAACTTTACGCATTGTAGCCTTAACCAATCTTATCAGTTTATCGGGGATGTAGAATTCATCCATGGCTTCATACAATTTATTTCTTAGGACACTATCATAGGCCGATTTAAAATCTACGAAAAGATGGTATGTGTCGATATTAAATTCATTGGTTTTTTCCAGTATTTGCCTTAGCACAAAGATCTGGTCTGTTGTTGATCGACCAGGCCTAAAACCACTTTGATATTCTCCAAGAAACTCCTCTGAATATTCACTCAGGCGACCATATAAAATACTCGAAAATATTTTGTATGCTGTATTATACAATACTTACATACTGGAATTAAAAAAAATATTTTTGCATAACTTCTTTATCTGTAAATCTTTTTTATTTATTTTATATAATTATATAATTTATATGCCAAATGGGGTATGTGCCCTTACCTCCTTAGTTTCTCGCTAAAGTTTGATGTTTTATCTACATTAAGGTTGTACATTAAGTTTTTTATATTGAAAGTGAAGAGAACATTAATATTGATAAAATAAGTAAAGACTTTTTAATGAAAATGATTGAAAATGATAACTAAAGAGGATATACGAGTTTTTAAAAAAAAATATTGTATTCTTTTTGCTCATTTAAAACTTGTTCATAAAACCATTTGTGTTGATCAGAAACAAAACATAGCTGTTCCTTTAAGTTTTGGATTTTTTCTGTGGATCCAGAATTCCTGAAAAACCTCGAAAGACTGTTTAGCAAAGTTAGTGATGAATCATAATCTTTGTGAAGGATGACCTTTTTGATGACAAAGAGACAAATGAGGCAGGTAAGGTGACAATTCTTCGACAGAGGATGAGATCTAGAGATAATCGATCAGTTCTTCCAACCCTCTAGTCGTTATCGATCACTTCTTGTATTTCTTGTACAAGCCCGAGGCCAAACTAGACTGTGGTACCCCCCATTGACCATCAACATCACAGATCCTGATGGATAGGTTTTTAAAGTGATCCAGTATCCCGCTTACTTATCTACTTCTATTGTTTCTTCTTAACGCTTAAACGCAATAATTATGATACATTTTGGTTTATATCAAATTTTAATTTGGTTTGAAAAAGTTTTGCCTCTTATCTTATAAATAGATTATACACTAATCTTATCGTGGAAATAGATAATGTTTTGGATTGTCCAAAAGTTCGTCTAGTACTTGGTGAAGTGTTTGCTTGTTGGTGTTTTCTTTTAAGTAAAGTTTACTTTTCTTTTATTTCCGTAAGATGCTAGGGCTAGCATTTTTTTCAGTTCGAGAGCCTGTAAAATCCCTTCCCTTCGACTTTCATCATTATCGGCTCTACAATTCTAGGTGAGTCTGGCGTCGTTTACTATTTTCCTCCACTCTTACCGGCCTCGTGCAGCCATTTTCCGCTGTTGCACTCCCATTATCTGTAGATCGGTTTTTACTGCATGCCTACATAACATCCTTCTGCCGTCTACTTTACGGTAGATAAAAAAAGAAGTATGTTTTATCACCGTCTGCAGTACTAGTACTGCTGGTTTCGATTAATTCAGTAGTCATCTCCTTCTTGATACAATTTTTTATCAGGCTGGGATAGGAACAGGATAACTTTCGGAATAGCAATTGAGACATTCTTTGACGCTAATCTGAAAATATAATTTCCTTATGGTATTGCGCTTTCCTGTAAGACAACAAATCCATCAGGCAATAGTGGTAATATACAGAGTGATTTTAATTTCCTCCGTATACTTGGATATACTCGGCACAAAACGTTTATTTGGGCCTCGATACCATGTTTCCAAATTAGGCAAAAAACTTCGTCAGGTGTTTTAGCGAAACTCTAAAAATAATCGATTAATGTGGCGTGGTAATATTTATCTTGATTTCCGATTCATATGTCGAAATAATTTAAATAAGCTTTAATGAACTTCATTATCATCTTAATGCTACAATCATCTGTTTTGGGATTTGATTTGGTCAAAGATTTACCTTTTGAGACATATGGGTAGATCCGATTTAAATACATAGTTTAATTTACCAAACGCTGCCTAGGCTAATATTATGCGACGTGGGAGCTCACATGTCTGGTTATCTCTGCCCAACCGAATTTCATGTCCTAAGTACTTATACGGTGCAGTCTGCACAATATCCCTTCCATCAACAGCAATATTTCGATTTAGCACCAGATTAGTCATTATTTGCGTCTTGTTTATATTAATCTTTAGTCCGACCTCCAAGAAAGCGTGATATAATTTTTCAAACATTATTGCATCATCCATACGATCGAATATAAGAACGATATCATCTACAAATCTCAAATGACTGAACTTCTCTCCTTTATATTGATACCATGCTCGTTCACATGTGCCTTCTTACAAGTATGTTCTAAACGGGTCGTGAATAGCTTTGGAGAGACGGTGTCTGCTTGTCGTACTCCTCGCTGTATACAGAATTTATTTGTTTCTTATTCAGGTATTCTTACGCTAGCTGTGGCATTTTGGTAGATATATATATATATATATATATATATATATATATATATATATATATATATATATATATATATATATATATATATATATATATACACTAAGGTACACTCGAAGAGTGGTGGGTTTTTCGGTCAAAGTGGAGAAATAAAAGACAAAGAAGGTGGCTACTTCATCTATTTATTGAAGACGTTTCGCTTTCTGCTCAGAAAGCATCATCAGTTCATCTAAAAAGAACAATATGAAACCAAACATCCATAGAGAAGTTACAACAAAAGTGTGTTACCTTACAAAGACATGTAGCAGTCAATGATGTTAAAAATATGAAAAAACTTACGAAACTGGACATTCAGAGTTAACGTTGTATAAAATAATTAATTGAAACTAAGTATAGTTTGCAATTTAACAAAATTAGCACAGCAAAAGAACATGTGATAAACATACATGTATAAAAAAGTTATTATAAAAACTTAAGTAAAAAACATTAAGGTTTATTTTAAAGTGTAAAGAACTAAAAAGATCATACGAATGCACTTCCAACAAATTTATTTAATAAATTAGATTTTAATTTTGACTTTAGGTAACATTATAAGTTATTTAGATTAATAGTAATAAGATAAAATGAAGTTACCAGTCTTTAGCTTACTGAGTCTCGCCGATAAATGAATTTACAGGTTTAACACCCACGAAAACACGTGAAGAGAGGTGGCCTTGAGGTCAAAGTGACATAAACAGCAAGGCAACCTACCAACCTCTATATATAAGGCGGTATATTCAAAAATTGTGATAAATTTGGTTGACAGCTTGTCGTTAAAAAACCAAACAATGAAAGGAAAAGGTGGTTAAAGTCACCACTCACCCCAACAGTGATTGATCTGTCAACAAAGAACAAAGCATGCGAAGTCAATCCAAAATATCATTTATTATAATATTATGACGTCACTAGTTAGCCAGCTAACAGGTGAAGATTAATACAACTTCCACAGTCCAAAGGTTCAAACATTTAGGACCGTAATGAAAAAGATTCTATGAATCAATTTCAGTTTAATTTTATCAAACAAGTTCATCAAAAAGAACAATTACTTAATTATGTAAAAGTGATATTGACAAATATTAATAAAATATAAGTTGATAAATCTAAGTTAAGGAAGGAATAATTTATTTTATTTTATTTTTATTTAAATTTATTATATGAGAATGTAATAACAAAACCCCAATGTGGGACAAAATTTAAGTAAACAACATATCAAGCCTAATTCTGTAAAATTAATGCATGATAAATTTGACTCAAATTACTAATGTCGGTTCTCTTATTAAGGGTATTAGGATGTTTTAATATTGAACACATTTCTAAAAACTGTCTTTTTACGAGATTGCGTTCAGTGCCAAGAATTTTAACTTCATTATAGTTTACTTCGTGCTTAGTGTTGATAGCATGTTGGGCAAGAGCACAAGTATGCTTAGATAAATTAATATCACTGCGGTGAGTCGTAAGACGCCCTCTCAGTGATCTCCCTGTCTGACCGATGTAACATGAGTCACACTCAGCACAAGGTATATGATATATTACATTAACTTGTTCCAGAAGGGACAGAGGTGTTTTAGTTTTAGAAAACAAATTCCTGACAGTCTTAGCATTCTTAATAGCAATTTTAACCGGTACGTTGTTATGTTTGTACAGTTTAACGAGTTTCTCAGTAACTTGAGGAAAATAAGGTAAAGATGAGTAATGGGTAGTTGGATTCCCAAGTACAGTATTAGGCAGAACAGTGTTATTAATTGAATTATTTGATATTGTTCTGAGTTGGTCACCATTGGGTATGTCATTTAAAGAAGAACCATAACTTTGAGCATAAAGGTATTTATTAATAAGGGAGGATGGATAGGAATTCTCAATCAGAATATTTTTAAGTAATTGAAAGGATTCCCTTCGATTAATCGGATGTATCAGTCTATTTAGCCTGCAGCTTAAAGCTTTAATAAGGTTTAATTTATATTTAAAGGGATGACAAGAGTGGTAGTTGAGAAACCTATTAGAGGCCATTGGTTTCCTGTACC
Source organism: Diabrotica undecimpunctata (assembly GCF_040954645.1). Classification (NCBI taxonomy): domain Eukaryota; kingdom Metazoa; phylum Arthropoda; class Insecta; order Coleoptera; family Chrysomelidae; genus Diabrotica; species Diabrotica undecimpunctata. The sequence goes on from NC_092804.1 coordinate 171,557,387, forward strand.
AACTTGTAGTAAGGGTGTTATCTCCCATTCTAATGGCACGCATGTCTAAGAAGGGAATACTATTTGTGTTAGAGTCCTCAAGTTCAACAGTGAACTGTAAATGAGGATCAAACTCATTGAATAAAGACAAGGTGGCCTGAATCTTGTCTGGAGGTAAGGCTAGTAATAAGTCATCAACATACCGTTTAATAAAAGGGATTTGGAAATCTAAACGACCAAGCCGGTCAGATACTAAATCATCCAGTACATAATTAACCAGGATGGGAGAGATTGAGGAACCCATAGGTGTCCCAAAAATTTGAAGGTAATATTTGTCATTGAAGACCAAAAAATTAGTGTCAAATATTAATTGTAAAAGTTCTGCAAATACATCCCAGGATACAGGACAGTTAGGTTGGATGGAGTTCCAGTGATTTCTTAAGGAGGTAGTAACGCTAGAAAGAGGTAAATTAGTGAAAAGAGATACCACATCAAAACTCACTAAAATGTAACCTTGTGGAAGTTCAAAATTATTAATAAATTCACTAAAATGAAAAGAATCAACAATATTAAAGTTGTTATTATAATTATAAGATCTAGATAAGATGTCAGTTAAAAATTTAGCAATATTAATGTTAGGTGAATTAATAGAGGAAACAATTGGCCTCATGCTCAATGTGGGCTTATGTATTTTAGGTAGACAATAAAATCTGGGAGCATATCCATCATAATTATGTAAAAATTTTGCAAGTGTTTGATCTATGATCTTAATATTTTTTAAGTGTGTAATGAATTTATTTATTTTATTTGTAAATTTAGAGCAAGGGTTGGTAGAAAGAGGTTGATAGTATCTATCATCATCTAACAACGATTGGCTGAGGTTAAGATATTGATCTCTATCCATGAGGACAGTGGCATTCCCTTTATCACTTGTAAGAACGAGAAGATTAGAGTGAGTTTTTAAAAACGATACCGTCTCCCTGTAAATCTTATCTAACTCCGATATGGGTTGTCTAGGGCGATTAGAATAGTTCAACAGAATATTATTGGAAGAAGACCTAAGAGATAAAAGGTCAGAATTGTCAGCATGTGACAAAATATTTTCCACATCTGCTAAAATTCTACTAACAGAGTAATCTCTGAAAGTTGGCTGTAAGCCAAATTTGGGGCCCAAGGATAACAACTTAAGAATGTCCTGAGGAACCTCAGTACTAGATAGATTTTTAATCCACTTGGGATTAAATGGAATTTTTTTAAACTGGGGAGTGTCTAAGTTATTAAGTTTCTTACGAAGGTGTGCCATGGATTTATGATATACAAAATTAAATTTCCTATGTAAGGATGACTCAAAAGTGTCTAACAAATTGTCAGGAAGGTGATTATCAAGAAAAGAAGTGACATTATTGATTTGAGAAATAATAAATTTAATATCAGTGTGAACCTTAGAAATATGGAAATTAAGTAATCGTGCCCTCACCTGTCTGTTTAATGCTTGGCTTCTGCGGTACAAGGTGTCATTGGTGGAGCCTGATGTTGATGCGAGTATGTTGGAAGTGGTGTCTATGATAAATTTCGGGATCTTCTTAGTTCTCCTACACTCCAAAAGGAAAATGCATTTTAATGCATTTTAAGTATGTAATTCAAGTAAATTCATTCTCTAAGATATGGCATCACTGACATTCCTAATTCTAAAGTAGTCATTTGTTGTGTTAGTTCATTTTCAGATTTGATTTTGAACGACCTTGTCCAAGGTAACCTTTTTTAAAACCGCATGCGATGGACCGTATGATAAAAATATCATGGAATACCGAATGTAGAACTTCTCCAGAGAATGAAAAAAAGCGAAGAAATAATAAGCATATTAAAAACAAGAAACCTAGAATTATTTGGGCACATTATTAAAGAACCTCAGTACGTAGGAGAAGAAGAAGAAGACCTTGTTTATAAACTTACTTTCATTTCTGATAAATAACTCTCTTACAGATACTACAATTCAAAATACAATACAATATGTTACAATACAAAAGTAACCAACCGGTCTTAAACTTGTTTAATGACTTTAAAATTGTGTTTAAAATAAACCACAACTGTAGTAAAATCTATTGCTGAAGACTGTTTATCTAAAATGTAAATGTATTTAAATGTAAATTATAAAAAAATAAGCGAGTATCACGAATATCAAACAAAGTAGTCTTGTATCAAACCAGTCTATATAAAATTCTTGATGCACTGTGCCATTATAAACGTATATTTCAATTAAAATGAGATCTAAATTAATAAAAATGTTTTGTTGCAGAGTTAACAAAATGGTGGACATAGTAACAAACCGTGTTTTTGATACCTACAACAAATTTTCTCCGTCGAATAATAATCACAACCAGTCTGTGGCGACGTCGACGATTATGAGATCATTTTCTAGAGACCAGAAATTCAAGAGAACCTTAACCAGAGAGGCTGATCAACAGGTAAGACTCTAATAGTTTAATATATTTTTTGTTCTAGAGATTTTTGATCGTTTTGAATCAGGATATTCATTTTAATCCTTGATGATAAATCTAAAAATATACCTCTAACACAGCGCATATTTTTCTATTTTAAATTTATTCTATCTATCCTATCTATTCTACCTAACCTAACCTATCATATAGGTAAATAATTTTTTTGTAGCATAAAATTGGGATGATTAGACTATATCACAAGTAAGTTGTAAATACCAATAGTTTTATATGTAAATGTAATGAACAATGCATTATAAACAATAATTACAATAATAACAAAAATGAAAAAGTTGAATGTAGAGTACGAATTCAGGGGGTACTGTCTGAACCTTTTAAAACAAATAACGGGCTGCACCAGGGAGACCCTCTCTCTTGTATACTGTTTAATCTGGCTCTGGAAAAAGTAATACCTATGTCACAAATCACAACCATTGGTTCGATATATAATAAATCAGTGCAAATCCTTGCCTATGCTGATGATATCCATATTGTTGGGAGAACGAAAAACGCTGTAAAAGGGGCGTATGTAGCATTAAAAGAATCAACTACAAAAATGGGTTTAATAATGAACACCAACAAAACGAAGTATATGAAAATAAACACGCAATGAACAGTGAACGAATTTGTATACCTGGGAACACTCCTTAACACTGAAAATAATGCTACCGCAGAATTTGCGCGGCCAACAGATGCTATTTTGGGCTCAATCTCCTTTTTAAATTCACAGTTATTATCGAGAAATACAAAAATAAAATTCTACAAAACAATAAAACGCCCAGTCCTAACATATGGTTCAGAGACTTGGACTCTAACAAAAAGTAATAAAAACATGTTAGGATGTTTCGAAAGAAAAGTACTAAGGCGAATCTATGGAGCAGTGAATGACAATGGAGTGTGGAGAAGACGATACAACTTTGAACTTTATAGAATATACCAGGAATCTGATATCGTAAAACATATTAAGATAGGACGTCTGAGGTGGATAGGACATGTAATGCGGGAGAGGAAGACCCAGAACAAGGTTCCTTGATAACATCGATGAAGACATGAGAAATATGGGAATACGTGCTTGGCGGTGGAAGGCGATGGATAGGGACCACTGGAGAGAAATTCTTGAGGAGGCTAGGACCCACACAGGGTTGTAACGCCAGAATGATGATGATGACAAAAATAAATTTCACAAACCAACATGGAGGTGATAAATATATTAAATTGATTCTTTTGCGCAACTAAGAAATCAGTAATCGGGCAGTCTTAATATGAGGAGAGCATTCTCCCCACCTGAAACGTAACTCTCTGGATGGCATGTAACACATGTTCCGGTTTGTAGGCGCTGCATTTTCTTCATAATTTTCTCTTCACTTCTCAATTATGTTGAATTATTGTGTGGTAGCCAGTAAATGAGAGAGTCCTTAATTGTACCTGATATAGCACGCGTAGCTTGGTTGATCAACACGGTTGGTGTGTGGGTTATGGATCCACACCTGTACGCTTTATTCGTCGATGGGATATATCAGACTTCGTAATAAGTAAACCCTTTATGGAGTTGTATAACTTTTGCAAAGTTCTGCGATGAGTGTCCAAAAAATGACATCAAAATAATAGCAGGAGACTTTAATGCCAAAGTCGGAAGAGAGAATATATTTTCGCCCACCATCGGGAAAGAAAGCCTACACGTAGACTCTATTGATAGCGGTCTCATAATCATAAACTTTGTGATAACTAAGAACGTGGTAATAGCTGGGACACGATTTCCCCATAAAGATATACATAAGGGAACTTGGAAATCTCCTGATAATGAAACGATTAACCAAATATATCATCGATGCAGGACACTGCTCCAACGTATTAGATGTTAGGTCTCTTAGAGAAGCAAACATAGATAGTGATCACTATTTAGTTAAAGCACGATTTAAAGAGAGAATATTCAATTTAAAAAAGGAGATCGGGAAAAAAGAGAAAAAATCGGCATTAATAAACTAAAAATCCCGACATTGCAAATGTATACAAACAGCAAATAGAAGATGAAATAAGGACAGAAAACTTAGAAGAAAAAGAAGACATTAACCAACTATCAGCAAATATACGAGATATTGTGTTACAGACATCGGTTGAAATATTGGGCAAAACCAAGTCAGAAGAAAGAAATTATCGGTTTGATCGTGAGTGCGAAATGGCCACAAATAAAAAGAACGCAGCGTATGAAAAAACCGTCGACGCAGGTTGTACACGGAGAGAAAAAGAAGAGTATAGACGTCTTAGAAGAGAGGAAAAAGGTATCCATCGACGTAAGACAAGAGTATACGAACAGAACACTCTGAATGAGATACAAAGTTTATTCGATAAAAATGAAAGGAGGAAATACTACAAACCTTAAATAATAGCCGTAGAGAATTTAAACCACGATTAAAAATTTGTAAAGACACTAACGGTCAAATTCTACATGATAAAAACTCAGTTCTTAACAGATGGGCACAACATTTCAGCGAACATCTAAATATAAACGATATTGAAGGAGAGTACAACATAGAAAATGAACAAAATATACAACGTCAACTACACAGTGAAGACCCAACAAGAGAAGAAGTGTCAAATGCGATCCTAAAACTCAAAGACAATAAAGCCCCAGGAATCGATGAAATCTGTTCGGAAATGTATAAAAAAGGTGGTGATCAACTTTTAGCAGCAATCCATAAACTAATAGTACTTATATGGTAGAATGAATTGGTACCAGAAGAGTGGCTAAAGGGAATAATATGTCCGTTACATAAAAGGGTGATCAACTAGAGTGTAAGAACTATAGAGGCATTACTCTGTTAGCATCTGCGTATAAAATCTTCGGCAATGTATTGTTTGAAAGACTTTTTACAAAGAATATTGACATTATATAATGCAATGATAGACTTTGGGAGCCCATCTAAGTTAGTTAAGCTGACCCAACTAACAATGCAAAACGTAAGCTCATGCGTTAGACTTGAAGGAGAAAACTGTACGTTCTTTGACATTATTAATGGTTTAAGACAGGAGGACGCACTGGCGTGTCTCCTCTTTAATATTGCTTTGGAAAAGGCAATCAGACAATTAAATATAAGAACTCTTTTTAATAGATCGACGCAAATTCTCGCATTCGCTGACGATACAGTTATAGTAGGCACAAGTATGAGAGACATGGTGCAGTGGTTTACAAGGCTTGCGGACGCGGCAAGTGAATTAACACTTGTGGTAAACGAGGAAAAAACCAAATATATGTTGGTTTCTAAAAACCCCCGAAATATCCAACAGAGAATTCAAATTAACAACCATACCTTTGAGCAAGTCAAACAACAAACACGACAAGCGACGAAATAAAAAGACGCATAGCAATTGCAAACAGAACTGTTCACGGTCTCCAGAAATATTAAAAAGTATATATGTAAAACGTGCAGTAAAGCTCATACAAGACCTTAAGACCGGTTTGATATGTGGGGCTGAAACGTGGACCTTATCTCAAAATGATGGTATTTTTAAGAGAAAAATTCTTAGAAAGATTATGACTGTGATATTATGACAGTGGACGATAATTATTAAATCTAAGATATTAATAAATACTACATTGGCAATTATAGCTTCTGTTCAGTCTTATACAGCTCCGAACATCTTTTCTGCCTCGTTGGTTCACTACATCCCAGGATGTTATGTATCTTCGTAGTCTTTTTCGAATAAGTATGGACACTCCTTGCTGGACTTTCCGAAGAAAAAATGGTTGTGTACTCTCCTACATTCTCTATCCCTTGTCCCTTCCTTTTGGTCTCAGCAAGTAATAAAATCCATATTAGCTTCTTTTGTTTCTGAAATCATCTCGTTAATTTTTTGTGAAATAGCTTGAACGTTCCATGTACCATTATAATCCGTTTTCCTAGCTTTGCTCCCAACTTATATACTAATATACTAAATATAAATATTTGTGTTTATTGCATTCTGTCAGTGAAAGTTCAATTTAATTGCTCGTGAATACTTTTCCGTATAAAATTAGTTTATGTTTACATTCATTAATGAGCATGTACATTAGTTTTGCACTTTAAATATAACGTTTCAACACAACAGCTGAAATGGCGTTATTAATTTCTTTTTATTGTAATCAGTAAGTGTACAATGTTTACAAGCATTTCACGATCATACGATCTTTTCCGTAGCCAATGGTTGGATTTAGTACATTATCTATAACATAACCAAAACAGTGTCCGTATTAATAAATCTGAAGTAATATATAGCTTAATGAGCCGTGTAACAAATGAACTTTATCAGTATACACAGTATTAGCACAGACAGTTTGTGATATCTCAGTTTAAGTTTATAAAAAAAATTTAAAACTAAGTCAATACTGATAAATTATTTAATTAGCATCAAAAATTATGCCTCTAGGTTCGGATTAAAACGCTACGGTTGATAAGATAGTTTACTCATTACAAAATTGTTTTGAAATACCATATAACAATTAGAAAAATTTTAAAAACGATTATGTTCTATGTTATGACAATTTTGTTGCATTTCACCTGCACAATAATTACGCTTATCTTATTTATTCAAAATAGTATTAATATAGTAATAAACATATCTTACGAACACTAGGAATTGGAGTTAAACGATTTTCCATCTAGGGGTTTGAATTTCGGTAAGGCAAAGGTAAAATAACTAACAAAAAACCATTTACTGACATTATCATCATTATTCTGGTTCTACAATCCTTCAATTCTTGATGAGTCCTAGCGTAGGCTTTTCCGTTATTTTCTGATGCTGGTCCCATGTGGTGTTGAAGGCATCTTTGAGTTTACCCCATATGCCATTGATTTTATTTCTGCTTCTGGGTTTTCCTTATTTATTGTTAAGATATAGGGAGATACTCTCCTCATTTAAGGGGTGCCCCGGACTGAGGGACATTTTCTTGCCATCAGTTTAAGACGTATTATATGCGTATATATTCCTTGGTTCAAGTACCTATAAAAAAATTCAAACTTTTTTACAAACCTGTATACACAGTTCTCATTTCGTAGATGATTTATAGAATTTCTTTATTACAGGCTGCAGAAAATCAACTATTCGATAGCAAGGACAATGTGCCAGATGTGAAACTAGGCAAAAGAAGACCATTTATGGGACTTAGCTGTCAAAATTGTACATTAACTAGTAGGGTGAGTTGTTTTTCTATTCGTATACTTACTAAGTCCATAATGGAATATAGATAAGTGTAGATTTAACAATAAAAAACTGAAAACTTTTTTTTTCAAAACTTCAACAAAATTTATTAATATTAATTTTCACTACAGCTGTTTCGGCATAGTGCCTTTGTCAAGTGATCTATTTTTGGTATGCCTTTAACATAATAAGTTGACGAGGGGAGAACTGTTCGTCTCGGGTTGGTCATTCAGAATTATGTCTGTATTTTTTAATTTGTTAATTTCTATAGATTCGAATCAAAATAGGTTAAGGCCTTTACTTTGAACGTGAAAAATTTGAAATTGGCCATTAAAAGATTGATTGTGATCTAAAAGGTGAAGTGCGTACGTAGAATCTGTTTTTCTATTATTAAAAGCCCTTTTGTGTTCTGCCATCCGTTTGTTAAAAGTTCTACCAGTTTGACCGATGTAAGTTATTGGACAGTCGCCTCATTTAGGTTTGTATACACCACTGTGTAATTGCTTTTTCCTTTCTCTCTCGTTGTTGTTAATATATTTGTTGTTAATTTAATATAAGTTGATATTTGTTTGGAAAGCTGGTGTTATTTCTTTACCTTTACTCCATAAAGTGTAGACGCATACCAAAAATAGATCACTTGAGAAAGGCACTCTGCCGAAACAGCTGTAGTGATAATAAATTATAATACATTGTGTGGAAGTGTTGAAAACAGAAGTTTTCAGTGTTTTATTGTTAGATAAAATGAATTTTCATCAAGTATCGGTTGAATCCATGTTGAATCGACTTATAAGTGTAGATAAAAAAGTACCTAAATTATTTTACTTTTCTTTAGTAACGGTCTCAGTGTATAAAATATTTTACAACTTCATTATTATGATCATATCAAGGGGCGTTTTTAAATGAGAACTCTTATAATATTTTATTAGAAAAAGTAGTTTACAGAAAACTGTAATCAAGTCATTTTTAACAATAACAGATGCCGCCGAATCGTCTAGTCGTTTTAAGTATGCGCTTGGGCGACTCATGCGAACACCGGCGCTTATTATATATATCCTGTTATTTTTAGTTTTTCTAATGGTTCGTAATGAAGTGGCGTGTTTTTAACGATGGCAAAAATCAGGTAACAGAATTTTTGTAAACGATGAATCTTGCAGTATTAAAAAATCTGATTTATTTGATGCGATCTGTGTCTTCTATAAATTAGTTTAAGATGATCACAAATGTTATTTTAATAGTAGTTACAAATTAAAAACAAAAAAAATAATAAACATGATAATAAGAGGAAAAAAAATAGGACAAAAAACTCGTATCACAAGGAGCACAACAAAACGATAACTAAAGGAAATATAATTAATTCATCTATGAGCTTACGGGACTCCCGACTATTAGTTCACTTTAAGTATTGAAAAAAAAACTACTCTGATCTGTTTAGACGGTTTTCTTTCTATCCCTCCCTCTCTCTCTAGTTTCAGAACTTTTTCTGCCTGTACGATTTGTCTCCATCAACTTATGCCTCCACCTGAGTCAATGTACCTACGTAAGGATCTATTGCAGACTGGATTCTACTCCTATATCCGTTTGTCTTCTCTTAATGACCTTTTTATTTTTTAATATACAAACCATGTGTAAGAATAGCCATTTTCTTTGCACGTGTCGCGCAGTCACGTATTTGACGATTCCGATTGACTAATAAAATTACTTATTTGCTATTTTCTTCTTGTAATTCCTTCTTTTTACTGATGTAAAAAGTGGTTGTTTCATGGATGTTTTAAACATCCATGAAACAACCAGAGTATAATCATACTGTTATTATTAGTCGTAAAATACGTTTAGATAACTGTTGCTGCAGATTCATACTGACAACCATTCTTTCTTTTAGGAATCACTAGTGAACAAAACAACCGAAATCTTAGCCTTAAGAAACATCCTGGACTACCAGTTACCAGTCAGCAGCGGGTTTATCCGAAAAACTTTTTCTCACTTGTATCAAGTGTCCCAAATCAAGACATATAAATATCCACAGGTGGCAGATCTAGTATTGGAAGATAGTCGTCTTAAAGAAGCCATCGACAAGGCAGCCATTCAACAGTTTCACGATGCCAACAATAGCGATGAAGAGTTTTACCAAAAGCTATTAAAAAACAACCAGCAACGCGCGAAGAAGTTGCTATTTGATATGAGATCGACGCTATCAGATTTTTTACTTAAGTGAGTATATCTATAAATATAATATCATATCATATTATTACTGGGTTATTCTTGTATGACCGGTTGATGTCAGATAAAAAGTATTCTTGAGCAGACTGAAGAATTTAAGGTTTAAGGGTTGATTCATATAATAAGATGTGAATAAAGTTGTTTTTGCAGAAGTTATACATAAGCCTTTACCGACGCATTGCAAGTATCAAAGTGAATAAAAGGAATTCATTCACACTTAGAAAAATTTTTTTGTTCACCTAGAAAAAGGGCTGTATAAATATAGTTTTTACTATTGTCCTTACAATTTCATCATATTTTCTCACCTTTCAAACCTTCCTTGGACTTTCAAACTTAGCCAAATCATTCCGATCGTTCTCAAGTTTTTATAAAAAAGAAGTTATAAAAAAATAAAATGACGTTTGTTAAATGTCTTTTTTTTTTATAATTCCAAAATTCTGGAAACTTTACAAAAAATTTAGTTTTTTTTATCAGCATTCCTCTTTTCACAAGACTTATGTTATTTATAAGTTTATCTATAATTTTATTGCATCGTTTTATGCTTCTACGTAATATTTAACATCTATTTTAAGAGGAAAAACCCTCTAAAAATTTAAAAATAAGTAAAACAACAGCCGTTAGCTATTGGTATTTAAGTATTTAAAAAAAAATGGTACAATGGTTATTATCAAGAACATTAGTATTTGGTGGGATAACCTTCGTGTTTTAGGACAGACTCGATTTTGCGAGTCATGGAGTTCACGAGACGAGCCAAATCTTCTGGTGTAATAACTCTAAACAAATTTTGAATAAAGGCTTCTATTAGTTCTCTCTTGTTACTTGGGTTTCGGCGTGATACTAACACTTTCAGCCTTGACCATAAATTTTCTATTGGATTTAGATCGGGACCAAGTTCCAGGCCAAGGCAGGACAGTAACGTCATGGTTTCTCAACCATTCCATGGAAGTCTAAGCCGTATGACAAGGCGCTCCATCCTGCTGGAAGATGCATTGTTGGGCATCCCCTTCAAACAAATCTCTGATAGTCGGCAGCAGTTTGGCTTGCAGTATCTCTTCCTGATATTTTTTTTTGCGTTAATATTGGCCTCTACTGCTAAACGTCCAACTCCATTATTGGTCATACAAGCCCATACCATGACACTCACAGGATGCTTTATAGTGACCATAGTACACTGGGCAAAAGGTCTTCCCCCGGACGGCAGTGAACAAACTTCACTCCGTCACTCCCAAAGATCGAGATTCTGGTTTCATCACTCCAAATTGCTTTACTTCACTGCTCTGTCCACCCTCTGTGTGCAATGCCCAATAAATGCGTTTTTGCCTCTGTTTTTTGTTTAATTTTCACACAACTTTCTTCTGATAGTGCAATCCGATATTTGTAAGCCAGTTGATTTGACAATAGCATTAATTTCTTACAATTGCTCTAACAATTTGAGCCATTGTCAAAATGCTCATATAACACGGTGCATAGTCCTGATGAAAAAGGATTTTTTCCTTCTGCAAACGTGGTTTTTTACCAATTTTTTCCTTCAGCTGGTCTAAAAGGTTACAATAATATGTAGAATTTATTGTTTTACTAGTTTGCACACAATCAAAATTCCTTTTGTGCCCCTTCTTGGCCGAAAACGCTTTAAGTCAAAATATTGCTTATACTGTCCAATAATATTCCTAGGACTCCTACTAAATCTTTTTCATGCTGTTTTTGGACGTCGTTGGACGTGGATCGTCTGCAAGGCTTGTACGACCACGTTTACATTCAGTAACTCATCTTTCTACTGTAATAATTGAAGGTGAATTGTCCTTATACTTTTTCAACATTCGTTCATAAATTTCCTTTGCTATAAACCAAAATAAAAAAAAATCCTTCCAAAAATAAAAATTCAATCACTGCACAATACTTGATTTTTTCCATTGTAAAAAATACTGAGAAAGATACTACGTGACTTGTAAACAAGGAATGAATTGACATATTGAAATGAAACTTCACATACGTTCATATAAAAAGTGTACCAACATAACAAAAAAAAAAATAATCTACTAGCAACGCCCTCTTTTATCGAATCGTAAAACTTATTGAACAGTCGTATTGTCGTATAGATAATATTCAAGAATTTTGTTGTCCTTAGATACCAAGTTTTATTAGATTATCAACGTAGTTTGAATGACTAAATTAATACATAATAATTAAAAAAAAATAATGAATTGTTTGCAATGTGAGATCATTTTCAATATGTAAAGAAAAGAAAAGCCGTACTCCCAATTGGTTTTATTGTAATCTGGGGTTCGGGCCCTACAATCAGCCTATTTTCAGGTCCCCAATAAAGGTTATTTGAACACCAAATCTGTAAATCGTTATAATGTGGCATATTCAAGAGGTGTGAATATGCCACCATTGCAAAGCACCATATTGGTGATCACCATTGCGAAGGCTTATCGATCTTCTGCCACATGGAATGATTGTCCTGCATTTGATATCTGAGTCCATTAAATTTGTGTACTTGCGAAAAAATAACCGATATATAACAGGAATATTTAATTATTTTTATTTAACATGCTGTATTCCAGAACATGTGATGTGATGATTACCAACCTCCTTAGAGGAGACGGTACCTAAAGAAGAAGATTCCAGAACATATTTATATATTTCCAATAGTTCCACTAATTCAAATATTTTTCGCTACAGAATCTTAACATACATTTTTGATTTCCAGGTTTACATCATGGGTTTGTTACAAACTACTTCCATGCTTCTTAACGTCAGTTGTGGTTCACCCGGGCCAAGTTGAAATGTTGAAAAAAGCTGGAAAATCGAGTCTTCCGCTTATTTTCTTACCGTTACATAGGTCACATTTGGATTACATTTTGATATCGTTTATTTTGTTAAACAATAACATAAGATCGCCGCTCGTGGCAGCTGGAGATAATTTGAGGATACCATTTTTTGGGTAAGTGGAATTTTGTTTTATTTTTGATATTATTTTTGTGATAATTTCGATTTATGAATAGAGGAACATTATTTTTGTTGCCTTAACACCAAACTTAATAAGTCCCAGGCCTACCGATAGACCATAAAATAATAAAATACCACGAAGTATGACCGATTTACAAGACAAAGCTTCCAGCAAAGAAAAAACTAGTAGTTATTCATCAATATCGTCTCCTACGACGCCTTTCTTGTAAAACGATTTGTCTTTAATTTCAAATCAGACAGCTATGACTCGCTACGAACCAAATCTGAAGAATAGGTTGGTACCTAAGTAATTCAAAAAGCAGTTTGTGAACTTTTGTCATTGTTACAGTCTATTAGTTACTCTAGTAGTTTTTCTTCTGCATATTTGGCTGTTTTTTCGCATTATTTTCATTTAAACTCACTGCTATATAATCTCCATTATTGATATTTCTTTCTTTCTCAAGGTAGTACACAAACAAAATATCAAAATAGGAAAGCCGAAACCTTGCCAGTTGATCTTTGCCTATTTGTTCCCTTTGTCCACTGCCTATTTCATCGTGTATTTGAGATTATAAAATCAGATGAATCCTCACCTGAACTTTTAGTGATTTTTTTATATGGTTTTAGATCTCTGTTGCGAGGATTAGGAGCATTCTTCATCAAACGCCGAGTAGATCCAGTGATGGGACGCAAAGATCATATATACAAAGCCGTACTACACACCTACATGAATACTTGTTTAAGAGCCGGACATAACATTGAATTTTTCCTTGAAGGTGGACGAACGAGAACCGGAAAGCCGTGTATGCCAAAATATGGAATACTGAGTGTTATTGTAGACACTTTCATGGATGGTAATGAATTATTTTTGGTTTTATTGTATTGAACAAATCCTTAAAATGCCTTAATTCAATCTATAATAATATTATGACTGATGTATATTTAGAGGAGTATCATTAATTTTTGTCTAATTATCAGGTACGATAGAAGATGCCCTTTTGGTGCCAGTTAGTGTGAATTACGAAAAATTAGTTGATGGAAATTTCATTCGTGAACAATTAGGCCAACCAAAAGAAATGGAAACGTTTGGCAATGCCGTTAGAGGTATTTGGAAGGTTCTGAACAGCAATTATGGTATGATGAGGATAGATTTCAATCAACCGTTTTCGTTAAGGGTAAGTAAAATATAGGACAACGTATTTAATATTATTATTTTTAAATACAACTAATGTTATAAGAGTGATATATTTTATATTCTGTTTAAAATTTCGCTCCACAACCTTTATATTTAACACGTGACCTCTATGACGTCATATGTTCACGTTAAACGTGTACCTTAATGCTAAAATGCTATAAGCGATGTCAGGCGTATGGACAATATGGACATACACACAAGTATTTTGCGAAAGAACCAATATGTGTCGGAGGCACTGGCAAGTATTTAACGGAATGTGTACATTGTGGGGATGAATATCCAAAAGAGATACAAAAACTTCGACAAAAGCAAAACAAAAAGTCTAACCAACTTCGGCATCCTCAGTGAAATGCCATGTTACTAGTGGAGGATCAGCGTGAAGAAAAACAAAACCTACAGCGATATCCCAAGGATAAAAATGTGGATAGTGAGGAACAATAATCACGAAAAGAAACTAGAGGTACTGAAGTATTACTACAGCAAATTCTGGATACACTGAATTAAATGGAAGACAGAATTCTTAATTTGGAAAAACTTGCGAAAAGGAGCTATAGCAAAAAATAAAAATAACTGAGCAAATTATGGGCATCAATCGGTTTCAGAATCACCAATATGAATTGCAAACAGTTCTTGACCTGGAAAAAATAGACGTGTGTCTAGCTCATTCAGTGAATTCAATAGTGAATTCTAAATCAGCTTCCGATTATATAAAATATATCATCCTGTACACCCAACTAATGCAGTAAAAGAGGATAGTGCGGTTATCATTAAAGAAACTATTAGGTACTGTCAAAAGGTGGGCTATCAGACAGCAGAGTTTCAGGCTACAGCTGTCACCGTAGTCATGAAAGGTTTTCTAGTATTGTGGTGTTATATTAAAACTCTCGACATGCACTACAACAGGAAAGCTGTACAAACTTCTTGATGGGCCAAGGTCAAAGACTCATTATAGGAGGCGCTTTTAATGATAAGATATCTGACTTAATTGATTTCTATGTCATACAAGACGTTGCGTCTAACAATGGCATGTTCAAATTGAATTTCATTTATGTAATTAGCAACCGATGTTCACTTTATAATAGTCTGTTTTTGAATCTTGTCAAGCATAGTCGTAAAGTAAATGTTCGACAATCGGTCTCTTTATTTTACATTTCTCATTTCAAGGGAGTCTGTCTGAATCCATCAGACTAGCAGAATAAACGTTCGATGAAATCAAAGTCTCGTTATTCTACACTTCAACAAAAGTTCTTAACCAGCATAACATACAGTCCATTCCAATCCAATCGAAGTAGTTTCTTCAAGTTTTCTGATCCTTCGAGCCGGAAGCAACGGATATGTACCTTATTCTCCTTTCCTCAGTGACTTTCTCGTACAAAGAAAACACACCACGACAAACAAATATTGCAACAAATAAAATAAAAAACTACCTTTCGATTACAACTAAAAAGGGCTGCTGACCTCTCTGGCAAATTGAAAAAACCTGAAGAATTGGACAAAGCTGTAGAAAAAATTACCAATAACATCCATCAAACCGCTGGAATAATACATTAACTATTACCCGAAGAATTAAAGGCAAACATAAAAAAAATTGACCGAACTGGTATAGGACTAGGAACACTGCAGGAACAATGCCGCACAGAAGCTAAAGAGAGAAATTGTAATTTTCATATAGATAAAAAATTTGGAAAATGTTCTTATTAGATATATTGAGCCAAAGGGAAGAAAAAGTGGTCTGAAAACAATTTATACACTTAAAGAACATTAAAAGACGCTTCTTTAAAAAAAAAGATACATTCGGCTTACGGGTTGCCGAGATAATAAAGCTCAAAGTTGGCATACATTTGCCGTGTAACCATAAGTGATAGAGGGTTCGTTTTTAAACAAATACCCTCGTCTTGTCAAGTACTTTTTATATGAAAAGTTTTACTTAATGCGCTTTATGGCAACATCCATAAAAAAGAAAAATAAAAAACCGTTTTCGCGTAAACTGTCGCTCGGAATGCATGAGAGGTGGTGGTGGGGGACATTCACTCGAAATGTGAATCGGCGAGTTCAAAATCATAGCGCGCGCTAAAAATTGCATTACCTCGGCATCTTGTTAACCAATTGTCCTCTTTTTTTTTAGTCGATGTCTCGGACGACAAGGATTTCAAATATTATATTTTCAAATACCATTTTTAATTGCAAAATTGGGAAATTTGCAATAAACAATTGTATGTTAAACAAGTAATTGCATTTTTTTTTCATGCATTTTTTTGAGCTTGCAATTTATACATTGAAGTAAATTGTTACTTTTAGTAAACAAATATGTATTTATAAATTGTTAATAAATAATTTAAATTGTTAAAACAAAGGCGAACGAAATTTTTTTTTTTCATAAATAAACTTTATTTTGACTCAATCTTCAATAATTTTTTTTAAGTATTTTTCTTTTTTTGGAAGGACAAGAATCTTCAGGTCTGACCTTGACCTTCAATATCTCGGCAACCAGTAAGCTGAATGTATCGTTGTTTTTTAAAGAAACGTCTTTTAATGTCCTTTAAGTGTATAAATTTTGAAATTGATATGTTTAAAGCTCGTAAAGTTATTCAATTTGTTAAGCCTAAAAAATGTTTAAAACTTTAAAAAATTTTCTAGGCTCTCCTAGTGAACCGATTTGAATTTTACAAGAAGCGTTTGAAAGTTTGAGCCTTCTTTTATATGTATAAAAAATTGCAACTATCTGAGGGCCTTATTTAGGGCCTACTATTAATTTGAAAATTTGTGATTTTTTTCCAGTAGGCTGGATTGCAAAACCTATCCGACCGATCTTAACAAAATTTAGCACACGTTTTAAACATATTAAAAAGTTTTTCTAGGCGGAATATGGGGCTTTTAAGTCAAGTTTAGAAAGTCGAAAACATTTAAAGGAATAACTTCATTTTTTTGTACTTTTTTTCCAATTATTGCTATTTTTTCAACAATAAACATTAAATTTTCAATTTCTAGCTAACGAAATATTGTGTAAAATTGAATAACGAAACTTTTAACTTCTTATAATTTTTTCTCTAGGATCAATATTTTCCGAATTATAAACGAAAATAAGAGCAAAAACATGAGAAATTTTCAATTGTTTTCAGATTTTGTTAAATAAAAAATTTAGCACAGGGTTTGTTTGTTTTTCCTGAAGGGATTCCAGCAAAAAAATAGTTTCCTATGGAAAATGTCCATTATGGTCTGAATTTCTACAGATCCCGCCTAGTCTAAAAAACCAGATTCAGTTTAAACATAAATAAACACCTTTAATAGATACAGGTATTAATATTTACCAAATAATAAAATGAGAACCCGGTTTTACTAAAACAAATTTTTAATTATGGAACCAAAAATAACTCGACTACTAAAAACTAGATTATTTAGACACATTATAATTTATCAAATGACAAAAAGAGAACCAGATCCAGTTTAAACATAAATAAACACCTGTAATAGATGCAGGTATTCATATTTACCATATAATAAAATGAGAACCTGATTTCACTAAAATAAATTTTCAATACCGGAACCAAAAATAACTCGACTATTAAAAACTAGAATATTTAGACACATTGTTATTTACCAAATGACAAAAAGAGGACCAGATCCAGTTTAAACATAAACAAACACCTGTAGAGATACGGATATTAATATTTACCAAGTAATAAAATGGGAACCTGATTTCACTAAAATAAATTTTTAATACTGGAACCAAAAATAACTCAACTATCTAAAACTAGAATATTTAACTGATTTTACTAAATTAAATTTTTAATACCTGATTCAAAAATAATTCGACTATAACAAAAATTTTGTTAACGGTATTTTCTCAAGATTTTTTTCAAGAAACATTCTTAACATTTTTTTTAAAGAAACTATTATATGTATTAACAAAATTTCTTTCGGATATTATTAAATATAAGTTTGAGTACGTAAAAAAAGTTTTTAGCTATTTTAATTTATCTTTACTGCTGTAGATGGCGACTTGCAAAAGTGTGTTTTTTACTCTAGAACACTTTATGGACCTCCTGTAAAAAAATTTCGGAACGTTCAAAATGTCTATTGTTAAGACTCAAAACTAGAGAATAATCCCTTAAAATACATTATTCGTTATATTTTGATACTTTTACATGAATATTTCTGTAGAAATTGAATAATCGACTTATTTTTTGTTGATTTACCCATATAATATAGAGGGGGTTGTTTTTTTAAGTTTTAGATGATTATTGTTTAGTTTTTTATATATAATAAAAACTTTTTGGTTTATTAGAATTAAGTTAAGTAGATTCGGAGAAAAATGTCTGACCAGTTGCAAAATGATTTTTTTGACAAAAATATTTTTGTCAAAATTGGCATTTTTTACAACTTTTTATCGAATTTATAATTTTTTTTGACAATTATTCATGAGGAAGTCCCCTTAATTGCACACACAAAGTAGTATTTTAATTAAATTAGATTAAATTACTCTTACACTATAGTTCACGTTTACTTTTTTAGGAGCTTATCAAAACATTTAATGCAAATGGAAAGATGCCCATAC
This sequence comes from Diabrotica undecimpunctata, assembly GCF_040954645.1. Taxonomy (NCBI): domain Eukaryota; kingdom Metazoa; phylum Arthropoda; class Insecta; order Coleoptera; family Chrysomelidae; genus Diabrotica; species Diabrotica undecimpunctata. The sequence goes on from NC_092804.1 coordinate 171,575,952, forward strand.
CTAATGGCATAGCTCACAAGCTGCAGTCTAATCCTTCCACAACCAGTTTGTATGGTACGGATGTAGTGTCAGACGAACACAAGTGCATTGTCGAACGGATCTCAAAACACATTATTTATGGTAAGTAAAACTATCAAATTCTGAATACATATGTAATGTTGTGGCTAAAATTTCATTTTATTTATCTTACGTTTAAAAAACGTAAGGTGTTATCCAGGTATAAACTTTATCCTATTAATTAAAAAAGAATTGGGGTATTATTGGTTGCATAACTAATAGGAACAAATTTACAAATATTACTGAAATATTGCAGTTTTAAAATAAATATATTATTAAATTGTATTCCGAATATTTCATTTTTATTATAAGGGATATAGGTAGCATTCACCAATCGATGAAGAGCGTTGGTAAAAATTGTAGAGACTGATTAATATACTTAGATCTGTTTTTTCTACTAATTTGGAATTTTATGAAAAAAGGTTGTTTTACATTTCACCGCCTTGCTATTTTGAATCAATAATTGAAAAGGTGGATTCCAAAAGGGCTTAAGTCATTTTTTTTCACATTTTGAGGTTTTAGTTGGATCTGATTCTAGAGCATCATTTCTAACATTAGAAAAACAATTCATGCCATAACAGCTTAAGTCAAGTATACTATACAGATTACACATCAGTAATGTTTTCCAAAAGTGCTTTAGTCATGCCTTGTTCTTTTCCAAACAGGCTTGTCAGCTCATGCGCGATTCCAGCTGTCAGCATCTATTTGCTACGACTTTTTGGTTATCTTGACTTTTTGAGGTGAAACAAGTCAGTAATCGTCAGTGATACGCAGTAACGACAATCGCCTTATAAACAATGTGTTCTGGGAAATGCCAGAGGGAAGAAGGCCGGCCTAGAAAAAGGTGGAAAGATGCAGTCAAAGAATATCTAGAGAAAATGGGAGTGCGACAATGGGAATTACTGGCACAGGACCGACAAACATGGAAGGCAATAGTAAACGCGGCAAAGACTCACGAAGAGTTGTAGCTCCATTGATGATGATGATGAAGTCAGTAATCGAAAACGTGTGTTATAAGTATAAAATGAGTTTAGAATGTGTAACAAGTGACTTTTCAGTATCTGTAAACGACATTAATAATGCCAAGAAGAGGAAGCGAGAGAAAAATGAAGACCTGTGGGACAAAAATCTCAAGAAATTCGCAAGAAATAGTTAAGTAGCTCATCCAGATTATCTCATTGTTTGTGCTCATAAAGGTGATGTTTGTAAGGCATATCTATTGACTCCTAATTATGTAAGTAGCTTTTATGATAAAATCTACTCACATAAGACTGCTGCTGATCAGAACAACTTCGTATTCAAATACCTTCTTAATCAAGAATCTAAGCAATATAGGCCTAGAAATAAAACAAATCCAGGATCTCGAACAGTTACAAAATACTTCATACGACAGACAAATGGTGTTTTATTAAGTGTGTGTAATTCCACATTCCTGTCTATCACACAATTTTCATCAAAAAGATTGAATCGATTAGCTAACAAGAGTCAGGAGAATGTCCTCGCGTCGAGAATCAATAATTGATTTCATAAAATCATTAAAGTGCTGTGAAAGTCATTATGGTCATTATAAGAGCGTCCGCGCTTACCTTAGCTCTGAGTTATCTATTAAAAAATTGTGGCGTATTTGGAAACAGACTCAAAAAGAACAGAAGAAGTCACTTGCATCTTACTTAAGTTCTTCAAAATTTTCCAGACGAAATTCAATCTAAGTTTTGGCAGTCCAAAGACAGACGATTGTTCATTTTGTGATCTAACAAAAAGTGAAATAAATTTATGCAATGACCTTCAAGAAAAAGCTTCCCTTATTACTAAGTACAGATTGCACAAGTTACGAGCTAAGAAATTTTATGAAATGCTTAAAAGAACAGAAGCTATAGTTAAGGTATCTTTTGACATGGAACAAAACCAGCCTCTTCCAAAACTAAGAGTTGGTGAGGTATTTTATTCTCGACAAATTTAGGTTTATTTGTATTGATGGAAGATACACAATATTCTACTAATACTTTTGTGTACACATGGACTGAAAACCAGAGTGAGCGAGGCTCCAGTGAAGTAGTTTTAGCTACCTTTTTGGGGATTTTGGAAGACACGTTTAAAAATGTTCCAGCGAACTCTTGACACTTCAACTGTTTTCTGATGCTTACAGTGGACAAAATAAAAATAAAAATGTTGTGGGTTTCCTACTTAGTTATGTGCAGACTTCCAGCGCATTTAGTGATATTCAGCATTGCTTTCCAATCAGGGGACATAGATATATGCCTCCTGATAGAGTATTTGGACGTTTTGAAAAAATATTTAGAAGAAAACGAACAATAGTTGAACCAGAGGAGCACTACAAAGTGTTTGCATCTTCAGCTACAGTTAAAGTTTTAGGAAAAGACTGAGAACTCTTTGATTTCATGGATGCTGCAAAACGAGTTTTATTGAAGAAGCTCTCTTTGATGCGTGAACAACGGGTTTTTGTTTGAGGCGTCAAATTGACGTTTAGTCGTTATAATCTTGATGAAAGTAATAGGTTTCCTGCAAACGTTAAATGCTCGTTATTAGGACGAGAAAAGTTTGACCACAGCTATGATGCAACATACAAATCATTAAAAAATTGGTATCAACGAAATAATATAACACTTATAATACTGTAATATACTGTACAGGATGTCCTATATGAATAACACACATGTATGTGCAGGAGATTAATATCGACATGTCTTAAAGCAGAAACATAAACATGTGGTTAGGAAAACTGACTTTTCGATATGAATAAATAAAAAGAGTCATAGTAGGTAATAAATAATCAGTATATTCTATATTTCTTTCAGATTGTGCGCAATCTTCTTCTGTGATGTCAACAAACGCACTAGCTTATTTATTATTGACATGCTTTAGGGATGGTGTCAGTATTGAAAAACTTGTGGTAGCATTCGATGCATTACGGAGAGACTTAGAATATGAAAGAAAAGATATCGGCTTCAGTGGAGACTCCATAGATGTTATTAATTACGCTGTAAGTAATGTTTATAATTTTGTAGGCAAACAATAGGTGTCATGTGTCAACTGACAATTTTTATTTAGAATTATATATGACAAATGACAAACGGCACTTAAACTTTAATTTTCAATTATTTACTATACCTACTATAGAAAATTTTGATGTGAGAAATATTTTTCTTGTAGGTTGAAATGCTAGGACCAGGTCTGATAAGAAAAGAAAAAGTTAACAACGAAGATATAATTAAACCAATAGCAATTCTACCAAACGTAATCGAATTATCCTATTACAGTAATACTCTGGTGACACATTTTGCACTGGAATCAGTTATTGCCATCGCCATAGAGGCTATGGATCGCACGTCTGGCAACGTTGTCCAGCAGGATCTAGTCGAAAACGTCCAGGAGCTATGTGATATGTTACAATTCGAGTTTTTGTTCTGCAAACCGTGCCAAAACCTCGAGCAGATCATCACTAGCTGCATTGACGATTTAATTGATAGGAAACAAATATTTTTAGTGGTAAGTATGATTATAATATAGACAATAGAGTTTAGCAAACTAAATTACTGTTGACTTCTACCAACTATTCACCATACACTACAATTAGTTCGAAAGTTTGTAAAAGTTATACACATTCATGCATTTTGACGTAATTGCTGTCAGTGAAATCAAACATAAACGAATGAAAATTAAGCTAACTAAATTACTGTTGACCAGGTATCAAGTTGTTTGGTACTTAGAGAAGCACTTTCATCCCTTGAATGATTACTAAACTAGTAAACTTCATTCTCGGGAGGACAAGTAGCACTTTGCTCTATTATAATTCCTTCTTACAGAAAATAATCTTTTGTTTTGTAATATCTTGATTAAAATGCTATAGATTTGTTTTTAAACAATTTCGCTGAATTTAACTTTCTTTTTCAGGACAGCGAGGAAGAAAGTGACTTAAATATAAGAAGCAGGCGGTTAGCTCGACAGTTCGATGATGATGAGCACGAAGAGGAAAGAGTTTCTCCAAAAATATACAAACTTAACCCCAATAAAGAGGCTGTGGATGCGCTCAAGTATCTTAGAGTACCGATAGCACCGTTTGTAGACACGTACGCCATCACTGCATTTACGCTGGACAAATTGGTTGGAAGGCAGCTCTTAGAGTCAGAACTACTCAATGATGTGTTGGAGGAACTTAAATCTCAGCTATCGTCTGGAGGAATTAAATATGGTAAGTGTTTTCTCACAATATTTCAGTCACAGGAATCGTTAAATTCCGAAAAATAGTTTTTTTTTGTGAAGAGTGGCTTAGACATCTTTCAGCTTTCTTCTTTTTCCCGGCTTAGGACCGTCGCACTTTCACAAGCTCTACAGCCTGAGTTAGGCGGATATAGTTTAGTGTTTCTCGCCACCTTTTTGGCACGTTTTGCCACAATTTGAAGGAATTTTGGCGCAGTTCAAAACTATTGATTAAATCAGGGTCATACGAAGTGTGGCTATCAATGCAATTCTTCTATTGTACTTTCTTCTTGTATTATGTTCTTCAAGTATTCTGCAACTACTGTGAATAAATCAATATAACTTTAGAGTACCTTTTCATTAGTTTTTTTGTGTTCAGCCAGAAAAAGGGTAAGTGTGGCAGTAGAGCAAGGAGCTGTTGTTAGATTTCAGATGAAACCGCTACTAAAACCAAAAAGCCATGGAAAGAAATTCATGGCAGGGACTCTTTGCTGCTTGAATGTGCTTTTCAGTGACTTAATCGTTTTCAAGGTGGTAGAGCAGGACCGGGTCGACAATATTGAAAAAATTATTATGATTGTGATGTTCGATTTGACTGACCGTTGGTTGAGTAATCACGTGATTGCCGAAATTGTAGAAATTAATAAATACTGTATCCGGCAGGTTTTACATAACGATTTATGTAAAATCTCCACTTCGGAAATCGTGCAATTTAGGTAATAAACAGACGTAGGCTTCTCAACTAGTCATAACAGGTGACGTAATAGTGACATATGACGTTCCAGCGCCACTGTGGCAGATAATTTTAAATAGGACCTTATGACAAGTTATACCTCGTTTGAAAGGTATTGAAAATACTTATTCAGTCGTAATAATTTTGTTTGAGTGTAAACCCATTTTGATAAATAAATTAAATAAATACTAAAATTGTAGCTTCTCATTTAATTAATAAGTATTAAACAGCCAGTTCTTATAGTAAGTGTTTAAAATGTGCTCCATCTACTTCCTAGCAGTAATGCATCCTATTTCTAAACTCTTGCCGTACTCGTTCAAATCTGTTGGGGGAAATTGCCCTACATTCTTCCACAATTCGTTATTTCAAAATGTCAATATTATCGGGTGATGTAGCGTTAACTTAAGATTTCAAGTATCCCCACAGAAAAAATCTAATGGTGTGAGGTCCGGTGACCGAGCTGGCCATTCTATCGTACCTCGTCGCCCAATCCATCTACCACGATATTCCTCATCTAGGTAACGTCTTACTGCACCATAATGGTGTGCAGGAGCACCATCTTGTTGAAACGATATTTCCAAGTTGCCGAATTCATCTGGATTATTCTCCAGAATTTCAAGTATTAACGGTTCAATTGCATTTTGTAACATCTCCAGATATCCTTCACCGGTTAAGTTAGTATTGAAAAAAACAGGCCCAACTATGTGGTTTCTCAAAATACCTGCCCAAAAATTTATTTTTTTTTTGGATATTGAGTATGTTTCACGAAAGACGTGAGGATTTGTGTCACTCCAATACCTCACAGTGTGTTGTTAACATTTCCATTGAGAGAAAAAGTACTTTCGTCACTAAAACAAATTGTTTTTATGTAATCGGGCTGTTGGTTAATTTTATTGGACATATTTTACTGTACAAGAAGTAGGGTTCACTACCATTTCTGAAATTATGTCAATTTTTTTGTCATCACTAATTGTTGGTCGACCAGATCGTTTGACATCTTGAACACTACCTGTTCGTTCAAACTTCCGAAGAAGCTTCCTCAAATAAGCTCTCGATGTAGGGCAATCGGGGTAACTCTCATTGAAAAGACGTTCTGCTGCATGGAAATTATTTCCACATTCACCAATTATTAACACAGCTACTACTCTGTTGGCTACAGTACGTACCATTCTGCCTTTGTAAAAATGTAAACGTCTCGTTAAACAATAATTAAACTAAATATTAACTAAGAACAAATAACTAAAACAACTTGACTAAACTAAGCAGAAACAGAAACTAAATATTGAGCTATAAACGCTTTTGCAAACAACTAGACAATTGACAAACGTCAACTTTTTTTGACAAATAACCAAAGGCGGACGTTAGAATTTTTATTAATTAAATGCCAAATTAGAATTTTAGTATTTATTTAATTTATTCGCCAAAATCATCTTAAATTCAAACAAAATTAGTATGATTGAATAGGTATATTAAAATAGTTGTAGTTTCGCATTTAATTAATAAATATTCTAACGTTCGCCTCTGCTTATTTGTCAAAAAAGTTGACGTTGACGTAAAAACAATTAGAGAATTGAAAAACGTCAACTTTGTGACAAGTAACCAGAGGCGGAGATTTTAATATGTATTATCTAAATGCGAAACTACAATTTTAGTATTTATTTAATTTATTCATCAAAAAGAGCTTAAACTCAAATAAAGTTAGTATGGTTGAATCTTTCAAACGAGATATCGCTTACCGTAAGGTCCTATTTAAAATTATCTGTCACAGTGGCGCTGTAACATCATTTGTCACTATTACGTCACTTGTTATGACTAGTTAAGAAGCCTACATCTGTTTATTACTTATCTCCAAATTTCACTATTATAAGTATCACCGTTCAAAAGATATGAGGGGGGGGGAACGGACTTTTGAGTAGCACTGTATAATGACATTTGGAACTCTATCTATTTTTATTCAGCTATGGTTTAGTAAATAAAGTTCCTGCATTATAAGTCAATAGTAAGTATATTTAACATCAAATATTTTTGTTTGTTTTAGGAGAAAGCGTTTCAGTGGATACGATAAAGAACGCCCTAAAGCTTTACCAACACTGGGGCATTCTCGAGTGCCATTCGGAGAAAAAGATGAGGTTGTACTATCTTCAAGAAAGCCAGGACGATTCTGAGTGCGTCTCTGCACTGTATAAAAGAGTGCAAAAGTTCCGGTAACAAGTGTTTAGAGGCCTTAGTACGAGATATAAGTATCGTGAACGTTCGTCAACTTTTGATATATTTTCACATTGGAACAAGGATATTTTCGAAGCATCAGAAGTTTTCAGACGCCCTTGAAATTAAGTCAACGCCGAGTGATATTCATTATTATTTACTTAGATCCAACAATATTTTTCTTGTTTTACTTAATTTAAGAAAACAACAGAGATCCTAAGAGGTATAATTAAGAAAAAATTAAAAAATATGTAAATAGAAATTTAAAAAATTAAAATATAAAACAGATCTAAAGTTAAAGCTATAAAAACGGACTACTCCCTATGTCCATAAATAAGTGCCAATATTTCTTTAAAAACTAAAGTTTTCCGCAAATTATGAAAATAAATTCAAAAACAAAATTATATGACGCTTTGGCCCCGTAGCGAGACGACATCAAATAAAGTCTTTATTTAATACAATGGAACTTGGTTATGGCGTCATTGAACGGTCCAGTAAATAATTGACGCTATATCAGAGTAACGTTATAAAAGAGGTAGAAAAAAATGAAATTTTAACGAGGCAAAATTTTATTACAGCTGCATTTACGATAAAAAAATTAAGAAATAAAACATATCATGTATATGAAACTTACATTTTTTATGAAAAAGTTCTTTAATGCTGAAAAAAGTCAGTTATTTTCTTCTGCACAACTCTTTCCAAAAAAATAAAGTTTTTCTGTAGTGTTCTTAATAATCTGAGCTGCTTCTTTGGTAGTTGTGTATGCCTCCCTGAACTGGCAAAACCTGGATATGGTTTCAGCAGCTCTCATTGTTTCTTGGATAGTAGGACAATCAACGTTGTCTTCTTCTTCTTCATTATCTTCATCAACATCTATTTCCACATTTTGCACTTGTTCCACAATTTCTTTATCACTTAAAACTTGAAATGTTTCTACCTGATCGTCTACTGAAATGTATGAGTCAAGATCAGTTTCAAACTCACTCTGGTTTACATTAAATTTTTGTATCCACTATGACAAAGGCATTTTGTCATCATCGCCAACATACTGAACATTGGAAGAAACTACAGTCAATTTAGCTTGACGAAAGCACTTACAAATTGTCACTGACGTAACCGCACTCCACGCATTGTCTAAAAACTGAACTGCATCAAGGATGGTAATGTTCATGGGTTACTTATTGTCCCTACAAAAAATCATCCGTTTCAAAAGCTTTTTCCGATAATTGCACTTTAAACTTCTTGGTCCTAGGCTGCAAGACACTCGTGAAGTTGGCTGGTAAGAAAAGTAGGTTGATATTGGTCAAATTAAGCTTGGGAGCGCTGCACAGTTGTCAACTAAGACAAGAATTGTTCATTTTTTTAAGAGAGTTCCTTGTCCCACTTTTTCAATTCTTCTTCAAAAATAGCAGAAGTCATCCACGCTTTTTTGTTGGCTGTGTAGTTTACAGGCAGTGTTTTTGAAACATCTACGATGTAAACTTTTCCCAATAACCAAAAGCTTTCTTTTCTGTGTACCTGTCATGTTTGCAGAAACAAAAGCCGTGACTCTTTCTTTTGAAAGCTTTCCACTGACACATTTTTGATTTTTGCAATTTAAAGTTTTGTCTGGCGTTAATTTGTAAAAGACGCCAGTTTCATCGTCATTGAAGATATCTTCATTGTTGTATGGTTGCCTTAGTTGTGGCCATGTATTTTGTAGCCAATCACCTGTCACGTTCTGGTCCACACATTTTGCCTTTCCAACAATTTTCACGAAGGAAATTGAGTGCCGGGCTTTAAACTGATCTAGCCAGCCGTTAGAGCATGTGAAATCTTCACCGAAACAGTTTTCCGAACACTGTAGCTTTCTCCTTTAAAAATGGCACGGACACAGGAATATCAGAAGACACTGCTTAAACCAGACGCTATAGACAAGGCTTATTTTTAGTCGATAAAACCGGGTTTTTAATAATGTTATCGAATAGTTTTTGGCCGGACCTATTAAAAATTGACGTTACAACCGAGGTCGTAATATCCAAGTTCCACTGTAGTTTTCTGTTTTATTTAACATATAATGAAATTAACTTTTTTGAAATTAAAGGAGTCTTTGCCAAATTTTTGGAAAAATGGACACTTTTTGGATTTGGGGTGTATTTTTTTTAGGGAAAATATATTTTTGTGGGTGACAGTAAGTAATAGTACATTCTGGTGTTATTAAAATGTTTAGTTTTTAAGTTGTGTATAGGTTTGTACATTAGAATTTTTATGTGGTTGATTTTTATACGAATTGCTCATAGGGATGCATTTTTTAATAAGATGTCGAGTACTGTGATACAAAAATTGAAAATGATCAATCTTATCGATTTGGTATCTTCATACCTAAATAGATATTTAATTAACAATAATAAATATATTATTAAAAATTGTAGTTTTATTTAGGTTATAACGTTGGTTGTAGACGTTTTGTATTTTTGGTTTTCCATAACATATCCAAAGTAGAACATATCCATAGTTGAAGTTTCCTGGTTTTTACGGTGAGACGTAAACGGAATCAGATGGTATGTCTAGCAATCTGGCAATTGGATCAGCACGTCAGCACACAACTTTAGGAACATGTATTTTTACAAAACAGCACCTATCCGCCATTTTAAATGATTACGTCACTAAAACATTTTAAAAACGATGTACTCTAGACATCCATTTGCAAATTTTCAAATGCATGTATGGTTTGATTGAAGAACTAAGAGTAATTATTAATTTTTATTAACTGTTAATACGATAAGCAGTGATTCAAGAAGATCGAGCTAGTATTGCACATTATCAAAGCTCAAGCCAGTTTCACTATCACTACCATCGCTAAAGTCCACAAAAAATTTTATCTAAGTAACAAATAATTTTTTTTATTTTAATAACGAATACTTTAGTTAGACAAATAAAAAGGGAACGCTGGCATATCAAAACACATTCAGAAGGAAATATGGGTAGACTACTTTGGATCCCTAGTTGTCAAAGGTGACGATAATGATTAATCAACACCAGAGGTGACGACAAACGAAGAAGTAAATATTGAGAAGGAAGAGGTAAGGGAAGCATTAAGGAAATTAAAAATCACCAGGAAAGAACAGAATACCGAACGAAATCCTAAAGTACGGAGGATCAGATCTAATCAAACAACTATTAAAACTAATCCAAAAAATAGAACAAAATAGAATTCCTCAAGAATGGAGATCAAGCATCCTAATACCTCTCTTCAAAAAGGGAGACAAATACCTGGAAAATTACAGAGGAATTAATTTATTAAACACAACATTAAAATTAACAACCAAAGTGATAATAAATAAACTGAACGAAATTACTACACTAGCAGAAGCACAAGGTTTTAGGTCGGGAAGATCATGCACCGACGCTATATTAATAATGAGGCAAGTGCAAGAGAAATCATTCGAATACAGAAAACCGGCATATCTATGTTTCGTGGACGTTAAGAAGGCATTTGACCGGGTCAAATTAAAGGATGTTATCCACTTATTGTACCCAAGAAAGATACCTCTAGGAATAATCAAAATTGATCGAAAACATCTACCAAAACAACACAATAAAAGTAAAAGTAGAACTAACCGACCATATTGAAGCTGGCAATGGGACAATACAGGGAGATTCCCTGAGTCCTCTATTGTTCATACTGATAATGGATGAAATAATAAAAAAAGTAGGAACTACAAAAGGATACCAAATGGGAGAAAAACAACTACGCAATACTACTCTCTCAAAGTGAAGATGATTTACAACGTATGTTGCACCAATTTAATATTGCATGGTTACAACAGCAAATTTACTAAGATGTAAATTGGAGCTGGAAGATCAGATAATAGAACAAGTGATGGAGTTTAAATATCTAGGCATCACATTATCTAGCTACGGAAAGCTCGAAACTGAAGTGGAAGATCAAGTGAATAGAGCATACAGAGCTGCAGGCTGCCTGAATGAAACAATATGGAGAAATAAAAATATCAGAAAAGAAATGAAAGGCAGAATTTACAAAACAGTCATCAGCCTAATAATGACATACGGGGCAGAGACACGACCTGACACAGAGGACAAAAAGGATGTTAGAAACAGCAGAGATGAAAACGCTTAGAAAATTGATGGTAAGATACTATGTGACAGAGCTAGAAGTACAGATATATGACGTAGGTGCAAGATGGAGAACATCAAGAACTGGGTAAGAAGTAGAAGAATAGAATGGAACGATCATATAAGCCGCATTATAACAAATAGAGTAGTAAAGACGGCAAGAGACGGTTCCCCTATAGGAAGACCACGAAAACGATGGAACGACAACTTACTGGAGGCACATTGAAAAACAGACATACTCATGTCTACATAAAAAGAAGAATTTTCTACGTTTTGAACATGAAAAACAATACTTTCAGCTCTAATGTGCTATTTTCTCCATATCTAGTTCGATTAAATGTACTGTTTAGATGAACTTAATGTAATGTGTTTTAACAGGAGGAGCAGATGGAAATCGCAGATGAGGAAGACCAAAAAAGAAGTGGTTAAAATCGATGTAAGAAAACTAAAAATACTGGACTGGGAGGTAAAGACGAAAAACAGATGAGTGAAAAAAATAGTAAAAAAAATACAAGCCATGGGTCTCCAGGGCTGAAGAGCTGTTATATATACACACTTTATTCATGCTGAGTCGACCTGAGGCATGTAGATATTTTCAAAAATGCAACCTTCTGCATAATAGTCAGACACTCTACCACCTGAGCTATCCCGCCTCCTATTTCGAGACAAAAATTAAGGTAGGTCAGACACGTGGACAGAATACGACCTCATGAGGAGACGGAAGTGTGGGACTACCTCTAATACAATGTAACATAGACAAACTTAACAAACACTACATAATAGCGGTATAAGACAGATACAGTTGGAAGGGGGAGGAAGCTAATGTTTAACAATGGACAACTGAGACTGGATGATGAAGAAAAGTCAAAGAAAATAAAAATAAACATGTGGAGGAAAGGAAGAGAGGACAAACATAAAAAATAGGAGAAAATGTGTCATATTAAATTATTAAAAATATTTATTTTTTATAACAATCTACAAATTGTATAGTATAAATCAGTTTTGTCCTAAATTTATTAAAATGATATAATATTACCACAGATATACTTTCTCACTAAAGTTGTTATATACATCATTATATTTATTATTGTATGCAATAATTTTATTTTCGCAACAAAAGTTCAAGAACACTTTTTGGATTAGGCTGCTTAGCTACACCAAACACTGGAAGACCTAAACTTTTAATAGCAGCTTCAGTTGTTGGACCAATGGCGATTAACTGAAATTTAAACATATTGTTTAAACACTTTATGTTTAAAATTAAAAAAAAATACATATATTTAAATTAGAAATATTGTCATAAATATAATAAAAATGTTAAGGAAAATGACAAAATGTGGTTTTTTTACTCCTATAAAGAAGGATGCATTAGAAAAAATCGGTTGCCTGTAAAATCGGTTTTACGGGCGAAGATTTTACGTGACAACGTCTTTTTCTCGGTAGAATATTTATTGATATAAATATTATTAAATTGCACAATAGGAACAAGGAATTGAATGAAAATAAGAATTGCACAAATTTTAACTATAGAAATATATTTTGTTTACTAAAACATTGTACATGTAAACTTAAACTTAACTAATTTCTATTTGAGTGATTTTGTTGAGGATAGGACGATGATAGGAGAAATATGAAATGAAAGGAAGTGTTTCTGCTGTAATGTGATTCAACGCGCCTAATTCTCTAGTGCTGCGCGCGCAGCGGACCGATCATGTTTGAGTGGGAGAGAGACGCAAGGCATTCGCCGGTCCGGCGGGCCTCTCTCTCGTTCGGTGACTCATCGTAACAGACGTGAGCGGGCGTTACACTTTTTCATGAGTGACTCCGAGCCACAACCTAATTTAAGACGTTGTCACGTCAAAAAATCTCGACAATATGTATTATAGTTATAAATGACACCCAGCAATAAAATCAGGTAAGAAATTTTTTTTCAACCGCTTAGTATTTTGACTGTAAGTACTGTCAAACATTTGTTTATTTTTTTTTGCCATATGGCTTTCAGTATAAATTAATAGAATTGGTATTAGTAGTAGTGGTAATATTTATTTTGAGCAATAGTAAATATATGTAAATGAGTGCAAAATGTACATATTTAGAGGATCAGTCACATGATCAGAAGTTTTCATTTACAGGATATGGTTCTAAAGTTATTAACAGATTATAAATATTATTTGCTATCTACTGTTTTTGATTGGAATTAATCATAGTTCCTGTTGAAACTACTTTTATTTTCAATGTCCATTTCGATTTTCATAACACAAATTAACTGATTTCTGAAAGAAAAGAATGTCAAATAACAATGGGGCAAATACCTTGACAGTTTATTAAGCAAAGGTTTTGACAAAAAAACCAATTGAACCATCGGAGGCAGCATTGATCACCAAAATAACAAATGATTAATTTGAACAAGCATTTCAAAAAATAAAAATATGTAAGCAGGTGGAGCAGGTTGGCTGACAGGTTTATTTAACAGAATTATGGAAGTTGGACAAATGCCAGATGAACAGAGAAATAGTATATTAGTGCAGGTTTACAAAAATAAGGAAGATATACAAAAATGCACAAACTACTGAAGAAACTGAAATATGCTAAAATCAGTTAACTTTCATACAGTACAATCATTTATTAATTAAAAAATTGTTGAAAATGATTTCCGGATTGAAAACCGAAAATCAAATTACAAAATTGTGGTTTAATACCATATAAAATAATGGTTGAGTTTACCAAAGGTACAAGCTGAATATAGCCGCAAATGTCAAAAATATTTGGGTTTGGCAGTGTTGGAATGTTTTTATAATGTATATGTTGTATGCTTCAAATAAGTATATAGAGAGAAAGCTTTTAAAAAGTACATTTTGATTATACTATTTTATGAACTCTGCAATTTTTAATTTATATGAAGCAATAAAGAATAAATATTTGTCTCTTTCGAGATCTATTGCAATCTGGCAACTGCTGATTTGACAATTGCCAAATCTATCCCGTAATATATCAAAGGGTAATTGACAAAAAATTCTAATAATTAACTGCAATTTATTTCTAAAGAAACAAATACTTACTCATTCTTGTTTTATAAAAATCAAAAATTGCAGAATTTATAACAAAATATAAACAAAATGTACTTTTCTAAATCTTTATCTTTTTATATTTGAAGCATGTAGTACCTACATTATAAAAACATGCCAACACTGCTATACGGAAATTTTTTGTTCCATGTTTGAGATTTGCGGCTATAATCAGCTTGTACTTTCGGTAAACTCAACCAAAATAATATTTAACTGTGCCACAAGAAGCAGTTTCAGAACTGCTAATATGTTATTCGTTGATCTTAACAAAGCATATGATAGAGTTCCAGAGAGATTCTCTGGAGCTAATAACAAACAAAAAAACTTAAGAAAAGAAGAGAATGATTGGTTTGAAATGTTCATGCTTAAACTATTCTCCTTTTTATATAATGGTTTTATCAGTAGAGTTTTCAAGTGCACAGAAAAAATACCAACTTTGATTGAATTAATGATTATGTAGTATAAATGTTCAACAAAACAGATGGCAGAAATTTTAATAAACTTTGGGGAAACTTTATCAATACCTCCAGACATTTCGTTTTTGAATTTGTTACTTATCATCAACAGTTCTTGTGAAGAAACTAATTGCAAAAATAATGAGCTACCATTGTAAACAATATAAGAGGACAAAGGAATATAACAAAGTGGTGTACTCTTAATAAATCAGTCAAACATGTTATGAAAAAAGAATCATAACCATTTGCTATATCTGCCACTTCTTTTTTAGATTGTATGGTATTTATTAGTTCAAACTTCTCCCCCCTTTTTCAATTGCATCCCATACAGTTTTTGATTGAACATATGAATAACACAATTCATTTTGGTATATAGTATCTATCTCTTGATACACAGGCCCTATTGTATCACTGTACACACCATCTACCATATAACAGGTATACAAAATGTCTAACTTATTTTTACATTTCAATATTTTACCACTATGTCTGAAATTTTTCAAAAAAGAGTTTTCTATTTTTAAAAAATTTGATAAAATGCTTAAACTGTTTGTTTACATTCTGTTTTGGCAAGGCATAAACTTCTAACCAATTGAATAATAAAATTATTAATATAAAAAGTAATATACAACAAAACATAGAAACTTACTTTACTTGACTCAAACAGAGGCAATGTTCTAAGGTATTTTATTGAACTTTCTAAACCAGAAGGACTAAAAAATACCATAAATTCTGGAGTTTCTGTAAAATTATTAGTGGCAACACTAATTTCTTCTTCGATATTTGGATTATCTATTGTATCATATACTAACATACCTTCCACTTGAATCTTTTGTTTTTCGTCTCCTTTGCTGAAAGTATCACTTTTCAAATTTCCATGTGGATATAAAAACAGGTTGCCTTGGTCATGAACAACTGTAAAGAATGAAAGATTGTTGATTTTAATTCAAATAAAGAGTTAATAATAGCCTTATAAATAATCAGGCACCAACTGAAGAGAAAGAGGACAATGAAATATACATGTTCTATGAGGCACTACACTAGGAGTACAATAAGTGCCAAAAAAATGATGTTAAAATATTAACAGCAGACTTAAATGCCAAAGTCAGAAGAGAGAATATCTTTCCTCCCATCATCAGTAAAGACAGCATACACACATACTCAAATGACAACAGACTGAGACTCATAAACTTTACTATGATCAAGAATATATACATAACAGAAATTATGGGCATTACCAAAAAATAAAAGAAAAATTACAGTTATTGAAATTAGATTTTTTCGAAAGTTTGAAGGCACTACAAGAACTACGATCATACACAGAATGAATGATGAAAGACTGGCAAAACAATTATACGAATCTAGGGCACAGAGAAAAAACATGGTTGACTGATGGTGATTACTATTGGATAATTGGAAGTTATACAAGAGACAGAAAAATGACAAAGATAATACACCGAGATCAAATTTTGGCAAGATAGTGCCAAATTTTACTTAAATTAACCCTACATCTGACAGTACTTTGGGTGTATTGTTTGTTTTTGAGCTTTGTCCATCAACTAGGCATGATGGACCTGGATGATGTTTCTTGACTATCTCTTCGGTTGCTAGTCAGGAACCAGAGAAATAGAGAACACTCATATTATTGTTTTTAAACATTTGGACTAAAGGCCCAAATTATGTCTAATTACAAAAATTAGGTCTAATTAACTAAAAAAAAAGACATTAGAGTAAAAGAAATCTAAAAATTTGGAGTCAAATTTGGTAAGTTTTATTTCACATTCGAATCACTGTATGAAAGTTCCATTTAGCCACATTGCAGTCACACATAGCAATGTAATTATATAATCTGACATTAATACAAGAACTACAATTCTACTCATTTTCTTATTCTTAAAACATTTTCCTATGTTTTATGATAGGAACATTATATCTGGCACTCTAACTAAGATGTATCTGGAATAAACTACATATAAGAAAAGCAGTTAGTACTTAATTAATAAAAACTGAAAATGCATTTCAAAGATCATTTGTCAAAAAGTAAATGTCCTGTTAAAGAATTATGCAATGAAATAAATGTCATATTATATTGAACAAACTATGGGAGGGCATCTAATTTATTAAGCAAAAATTGAGGGTATATTCTTCATTCGGTACATGCAAATTCATATAAACGAAGCTAAGACTACCTTCTTTCATGTATTCTAATAAATTTACTGCATTTCCACTATCACTTCCCCTGCATTCAAAACCTAAACTTTGTAGGGCTTCTGTGTAGGTTGCTGTTCCTACCACAAAATTATTTTTGAACTGCCAATCTTTGACGTCTATATCAGCCTCTTGAAAAGCTAATTTAACAGCTTGTACACATCGAGGACTTGAAAATATTAGACCTGCATATAAACTGGCTTTATTCAGTTTCTCAGCTAGTAACTCTATGTTTTTAAATTCAAAAACTAAAGTTTTTATTTGTCTTGCCTGAAAACCGTTGTCAGTTAATAATTGGGTGTATTTATCAGATGTTTCGTTGCTTTGAGTTTTTAGTAATAAAACTGTATTTGTATATTTCTGACTAGACATTTCGATATATCACAATTTAGTACATTAAAAAAAGAATAAACACAAATCATAGTTTTGACAATACATAACCTACACATATTTCTTTAATTAAATTAACCTTTCATAGATGGCAGCACAGTCAAGTAAATTGGAAGTGGGGGTGAATTCCTAATAAAGTTAGCTCGTTAACAAAGTCCGAAAAAAGAAACAAAAATGTAATAATACTATATTAAGGTGGATATAACTTTAATACAAGAAGCTAAAATGTATAAGAGATTCAATTTTTTAGGCCTATTTAACTTAACACAACTTTAATAAATTTCGGTGCTTGACAGTGGCACAGAATAAATAACAATCAGAATGCCCACTCTCAGATGCCGCCTTTGAAGTTTGTCAGCACATCAGCACGCGATCGCCTTATTTTAAACGGAAACATAGACTGGAATTGAGAAATTTGTGACAAGCTACGACAGAACTGTAATCCAAATTGTTAGAGATTAATAATTTAGTACCTACATTTGAAATAATTTAATCTATTCTTCAACTAAAAGTACGAATAAAGTAGTGCGTATTATATCTATAGTTGCCGTAAATAAACTAAACGGGGAACAGCACTGGTTCCGTTTAAATCATGGCCGATTCCGTCTGCGCGAACGAGATGCGCGTACTTATTTTTTCAAGCAAAGTGGGCATTCTTTATTTGTGGGCATTTTTTATTATTCTGTGACAGTGGCAACTTACTTTGTTAATTACCATTTTTTGATACAAACCTCTACTAGCCATGGTAACCATGGCCTTCTGATAGTCGTAATTCGTGAGTTATTATTTAAATTCTGTCAAATACTTACGTCAAACACAATTGAAAAAGTTTGCGATTTAACACTGTAAGTAATTTAAAAATACTATGTTATTACAAACTAATTAATAATTTACGTTTTTTGTGTTATCTATCTATTTAATTAACAGGGAAAATCGATCTTGGGGCATAAGCCTTCCCTTTTTCCTCATCGTCCCCTATCGCGGATTCTTTGAATCCATCTTGGTACAGTATGTTGTTTTATGTCATCTAACCATCTAAATTGTGCTTTTCCCCTAGTTCTTTTATAATTCCATGATCTTTAATTTATAATTAACTTGTCCAGTTTTTCTTATTTCTGTCTTACAGTATGCTTAGCGAATTTGGTTTGAATTTGCTACTTTGGTTAAAATATTTACTTAAGTTTTATTACGAATTCAGCTAAGGTGTAGTAGGATAAATCCGTAAATGTGACTTGTATTTAATAAAGCGCTTCGAACTGTTAAATTAACCCTTTGCTAACTGTGATCTTTGAACAAAGATTCAGAAAAGAAGATTGCAATATAGGAGAGGAAAATGCTACGCTAAAAATATGGTTTCGATCAAAGACGGAAAGTGAGGAAGAAGAATTAATAATGAAAATAATTGAAATGGATTACAGTCCTTCGATAACGGAGCGAATTTGAATACTTCCAATTAGATCCAAGGATTAAGGTGGCTGGAACATGTAAGAAGAATACATCAAAAGAGACTACCGAAGAATGCATAAAGAAAAGTGATAACGGTTTTGAGGAGAAGTGAAAGACCCAGACGACTTATAGCAGATTTTAATAATAGATTTAGAGAAGCTAAAACTCTGCAGAACCTTTATCCTTCTTCTTGATCCGTTATTCTACGAAAAGATATGGTGAAGTCAAGATTTTTGACTGTCTGTGTTTGATGATTTAACTCTATTTTAAGCTTTTTGAGATGCTTGCGGAAGGGAAAATCCTATGGATATCTGCGTCTTGATTTTCTTTCTTTGAGACTACCTTCGACGGTCAGTCTTTCCAAACCCATTCCTTCTGGTAATATAACCAAAGTAATTTAGAACACTTCTGTTTATTTTTGTAATGAGTCTGGTATTAATATTTAGTTCATAAAACACAGATCCATGCATAGACACCTGTAGCACTATTACATACTAGTAGAAGTTCTGCTATCTAAATGGACGTATCGAATGAATTTTTCTTATTCTATTTTGAAGAGGTTAAGTTTCTCTATTTCAAAAGGGGTTGGTGTGTCGTTTTTTTTTATTGTGGATAGCATTTTGGTTTTTTTTATCATTCATATTTTTTTTAATCCCTAGTTCATTCATACCATTTTCACATGGTTGATCTTGCGATAATCTCAATAATGAAGATAAGATTAATTATAGACATAATTTAATATTATAGATAAGCTTCGGTGTAGGGCTCTAATCTTACTATTGCAGCTGGTGTTCAGAAGGATTGTGAATCGATAGTTATCACATTTCAGTTGAATTCCCAGTCTTCTTTGGTGTACCTATCCGTGACAAATTTTTATCATCATGGATATCTTTATCTTGCCTGGATGTTCTTCTTCTCGCTGGACCTCGCTTTCCAAATATTTTTCCTTGCAGAATGGCTTGTAGGAGGGTATATACGGACTCGTTTCGCATAATTTATTGCAATCACAAATTTACGGATTATTTACGTTAATACAGACTAGACCTTTCTAGTTTAATAAAATTCATACCGCTAATATCTAATATCATGTTTTTAGATGATTCGACAGTGTAATGTGGTATCAGGACCTCCAAAAACTCGCCTTTCCTTTAGACAAAAGCTCTCCTATGGATTATTTCAAGTCTTTGTTTATCTATCGCTCCCATTTGCGACAGTATATTTTACGCCAACCATGAGAGATAAGCGTGGTGAACAAAGAATTAATATTTAATTTGTGAATTGTAATGTTGTGTAATAAATAAAATTTCAATAAGTAAAAAAATTAATTTATTGTTAATTTTCGCATCGTATTCTACAAGCTACATTTGAGCTTTCCATAATGCTAATAGGTGATTTAGTTTTTGTATACAATAATGCCAATGTTTTAATATTTTTAGTTGCAGTTTTAAACTGAGAATAGTTAGCAAAAACTTGTAATTTTCATATATATATATATATATATATATATATTTATATATATATATAAATATATATATATATATATATATATATATATATACAGGTTTTGGTACCCATCTGAATAGTATACATCCTAGTATCCAGTTCACGATAGAGGTGGAAACTGATTCATCCCTACTATTTCTTCACGTTATAATAAAGAAAATCCAATCACAAAGTTTTCATCTCTCTGTATATCGAAAACCCACCCATATCAATCGTTACTTGCAAGCTAACTCTCATCATCCACCTTCACAAATTAATTCAGTCATTAATACCCCTGTCTCCAGATCAATACGCCTTTGCGATGATGCAAATAGAATCGCTGAGCTCTCTAGTTTAAGCTTTCATCCAAAAAGGTTAACGCGAAAATCACGTCAATAGGAGCATCCACAGACATCAATCTCCCGTTTCTTCCTTACATCAAAGGTGTCACATTCCAAATAAACAACAGGGAGTTCATGAAATTCCTTGTGCAGACTGTTCCCGATCATGTATATGCCAAATAAATCGTAAAATACAAAATATAGTTTATGTACGTTCCATTTCTGTTCGCAATTCCGTTTAAATCTCAGTTCTAGGTCAACACCATCTTCATACAGGTCACAGAATTCAAAATTAAAGCTCCAAGAGAAAATTAACAGATAGTACTTTAGCTGTGGCCCTATCATCATCAAGTGACACTGACTCTGTAAATGATTCGGTGTCTGATTCCTCAGATGCTAAATCATTCACAGATTTTGAGTTTGGCCTTTGTCAGGATTTGCCTGAGATTAATTCTTAGTGGTGGAATTTCGAGATAAAAAATCAGTTTTTTATGTAGGGAAAATTATTGAAGACAACCACATTAAAGTTACATTTTGCGTCATAGTGCTAAACTAATTGGTGCTTCCACCAATACTTAGTTGCAGAGATACAAGACGTCAAAAGTCTTTTATTTTATTTTGAGTCGAGATCAATAATATAGAAATACTGTAGCACTGCGTACTACAATGATATATGCAAGGCCAGAATCGCTCGTTGTCGAAGAGTGTTGGGCGGGGTTTTTTTTAAACACATAGAAACTATATCGTATCTTAAATCCAAGCACAATTAGATAATATGAAATTATAATTTATTATTGGACGCCACCCCTGGTTTATCCTCGAAGGGGACGAGCAAAAAAATTAAGATTTATCGACGGTTTACAAGAAAACTATACTTTATTATTTCTTAGTAATGAACAAAAAGAAAACATTAAAAGTTATGTCATCCCAAAGGGATACCAAAATACCATTTTACATTACCATAAAAAAAAAGCTTTGTAAATGCTAATAAAAATTGGTACAACCTGAATCTGCTGTTTCTTTTCTTATTTAATCAGTCAACCAAATAAACCATTGATTCGGCTCCATCCTATATCAATCCGCCACCATCCTAGATAAGAGGGGTTAGGTATTCCATAAAAAAAATATGGCTATTGGACCAGGATTTGAAATAACTTCATACCAATATTATCTTGAGACATGTATCAGAAATATATCAGCATTATAGCCTCTCCAATTAAGGTCTAAAAATAAATATCTATCTGAAATATGGACAAAAAAAGGATTTCTTAGCTCACCTCTAAATGAGACCCACTTCGGAAACACGTCTTAACGGTTGGACGTTCTTAAGAGAAAAGAGCGAGACGCTATCTTGGCGCTCTGATTCTGGGCGTGAGTGACAAGTTGATGAATGGGCTCATCTATCGGATATATTTGGGAATTACAGAAGAATCCTTGAGTCGGCTACAAGTACTTGTACAGATAGATGGGGTTAGTAGTTTTATTTAAAAAAAATAATCGAAATTTATAATGATTTTGTTTTAAATCTTTTGAAACGGTTACAATACGTTAAGAATTTTGATTTAACTTGTTTTGTTGAAGTGTGTCATTTATCATGTTAATTGTATTTTCAAATATATAAAGAAAATTTTAATGAATTTTAGTTGTTATAGATATGTCTCGAGATAGCCCACTACTTGGGCCAGGTTCAGACAAAAAAGTGTTTTTAAAAAAATTAGTAAAATAAAACTAGTTTGGGATTGAAGACTGCTATTTTTGTTTGATTATAAATATTTTAAATAATTGCATTTTGAATTTGAACTAAAAAAAAAAATCAGTAATTAACAGCTTATATCATTAAAAATATGAAAAATGTCTCAACGTGGCCTCCACTCTCCCCTTTTTGTATATATTAAAGCGAAAAAAATATAGTATATTTGTTACAAGAAGATTTTTAGGTATAAGATAAAGCCCTTCAGCGACACCTAACTCCCGCCCTTATAATAGAGCAACATAAAAGCCAAGGGCCGATACGGACACAAGGGCGTTTTCATGGTTCTTGCACGCGCGTTCTTTTTTATCGGCTGACAATCCAACCGGAAAATGAACACTCCTGTGGTGACAAAAGAACATTCCATCATTTCCGGCGTGATAGCCGCCATTAGAAATGCATAAACGGGGGATTCCCTGCTACTATTTTACAAACGAGACGTTTTTACGGTTATCGCTCCAAATGAATCGGAAAATTGCACCAATCAATTGACATGCGATATGAATATCGCCAAGATGTGTCTGAATTTTCTGGAATTTTTCGCCTTATCTCGTTTTTTATGTACTTTATTTGAGCAACAGATATATCGGCAATTTTATATACAATTCGGGACAAAAGAACTGCGCCAACTTTTTTTTTGAGATTGCCTAAATTTATTAAAAAAATAGGTAATGGTGAATTTTTTTTTGGACACGTAGAAACATCATATCATACATGCCTAAAGAATGATTTCAAAGTTATTTATGTTGACCCAATAAAAAAAAACGAAAATTCCAACCAAACAGATGAAAACAGAGTCTACTAGAAATACAAATTAGATGAGAATAATTACCTTACAGATTGACTATTTGTGGAGTGGAAAACAGACTCGTTTAAAGAATTAAAGGACTAAGGACCACCAGCCAGGGGCTGGAATGAAAAATAGATTAAACACTAACTTATATTTAATGCTAAGATTAAATAGACATTTCTGTTAGCCGTCCGAAATCACTGTGATATGGGATACTTCGCTACACTTTTCACTGACGCTATTTTCACTATTATATATAATTACAAGTAGAATTGCTTAGCGGAATGTCCTTTCTATGTTTTAAGCGAACTACTGGCAACACTGCTGGTTTGAATAGATTAACTGTTTATATGAAAACTATAACTGCGGTTTTAGAAAACACTGGTTACTATAAATGATTGGCTTGATAATTTTTATGAATAATGCGATGCGAGTGTAACTACTTAGTTACAAATACCTATGATATATTAATAAGCGAAGAGAGTATTTGCGAGCTATATATAGCGAGTCTAGCTTACGAGATTTTGCGACCGACTTTTGTAATAGCTTGTTCTGAACTGACTGATAATATCCAAATTATGAAGGCAGGTAGCCCAGGGCTCCTACCCCTAAAAGTACCGTTAAATATCTTTCTTTATGCCTTCTAAGAATTTCAATATCGTCATGGTTAAAAATTAATATCAATTGGAATGGAATTTCACCAATTTGTAAGAAATAAACATTGTAATTTATAAAAACAGTTATAGATATATCTAACAAAACTAATAGGTCACGGAAAAAAAATGTATATAAATAAAAGTGAAGCTCCGAAATGTTTGGAAACGCATAACTTCAGAACGACTGTATCAAATTGGGTATTTTTTTGTTGTATGTACCTATTTGTAATTATCAGACGAAGGTTTTTGTAAAAGATAATTTTCAAAAAATTGTACGGAAGGACGTAAACACAGTTTTCTGTAATTTTAAATCGCAATATAAATAAGATGGCGCCAAAATATGATTAACAAAGGAAGCTATGATTATCAAAATAAGTGTCAGGATTTAGAAATTGACATAACGACATAGTTGTATTTGGTATTGCAGCTTCAAGTAATACCGATGGAGTTTCAACAAATCAGATGGGAAGATATGTCAATGAGATGGTTTCTCCAAAAACGTCATCCAACTGTAGTTAATTTAGCTGTTCACCTAGTGAATGGAAGATGAGACTATTTCACGAGAGAAAACGCAACGCAAAGAGCTGAAGATCACCAACGACAACCTTGAAATGATACCTTTTCTTAACACGTTAACTGCCAATCTGTTCTGGGTAGATTTTCACCACTTTTACACTTCAATGTGCACACCCTATGCCATTCGAATATAAACTTACCAAACGACCAAACGATATGTAAAAGAACCCAAATCATATTTAGGGGAAACACTAAAAATATCCGGATATTACCAGTCTTTATGATTCACGAGTCTATAAAAAAAATAGAAATATTGAAGTCTGGGAATTACTAATCTTTACATGGTTACTAATCCGATAAAATAATATGCATTTGCAGAAGTTTATGTACTGTTACTAATATTTACAATTATTACAAAGCCAACAGATATAGACACCCTGTCGGGACAAAAAGTCGTTAGTCAGAGAACCAAGAACAAAATTAGAGAATTGATACTCCTAGTTACCTCCCTTTGAAATATAAAAGGCACACGCAATCTGGAGTATATCGGCCAAGTAATGCATAACGAACATCAGCATAGCCTGCTCCAAATCGTTCTTCAGTGTAAGAGAGGCCTAGAAAGGCATAGGATATCATGGCTGCGCAATCTTCGACATTCATCATCATCATCATCATCATCATTTGGCTCTACAACTCTATGTGAGTCTTGGCCGCGTTTACTATTTCTGCCATCGGGCCTTTCCCAGAATGTGGTGTTCAGGAGTCTTTCGTCACTCGATCTTAGTACGTGGCCCGCTCATCTTATTCGTTTGCTTTACTGTAGCGTACTATGTTTTCATCTCCATATACTGTCTGGAGTTCATCATTGTGTCTTCTTCCCCATTCTCCTGTTGTCTCTTCTCTGCAAGGCCCATAGATAGTCCGCAGTATCTTTCTTTCCCGTACCAGTAATTTTGTCGTTTCCCGCTGGTTCAGAGTCCATGTCTCGCTTCCATACGTTATTATGGGACGAATTATTGTCTTGTACACTCTTATTTTTGCTGGTATTGAGAGTATTTTTGATTTAAGTAAGGTCGTTAATGAGTAATATGCCCTGTTTGCTGCAATGATCCTGGCTGCCACGTCCTTTTCATATTTATTTTCAGATGTTATGATCGCTCCCAGGTACTTGAATTCTTTGACGACTTCAAAGTTGTATTCATTGATTGTTACGTTTTGTCTAACCCTTGGTCTTGTGTTCTTCGTAACCACCATGTACTTGGTCTTGTCCTCGTTGACCTTCAGACCAACTTCTGTGGCTCCGTTTTCGAATAGGGTGAAAACTTCTTTTGCATCTCTGGTGGATTGTGCAATTGTGTCAACGTCATCCGCAAACGCCAATAGTATTTTTGATCCTTGGGCGGCAAATCCGTTTGTCAGTTGTGGTTGAGCTTTCCTTACCGCATGTTCCAGTGCAAAATTAAATAGCAGGGGGCGAGAGGATCTCCTTGTCTAAGCCTGGTGTCAATGAGGAATTCTGATCCGTGCGGAAGCGTTCTCTGTGCTAACCTGTGCTAATCGTACCAGCTTTCCAGGTACTCCCATTTCTACCATGGTCTCCTACAATGCTTCTCTGCTAACAGAATCGTAAGTTTGTTTAAAGTTCACAAAGATTTGGTGTACATCGCGGTTGAATTCCCAGTTTTTTTCCAACTCCTGGCGTGGGACGAATATCTGGTCTATGGTCGACCTTCCCGGTGTGAATCCGCTTTGGTAGTCGCCTATTATTTCCTCTGCGTATGGAGTTAGCCTTCTAGACAGTATTATGGATATAATTTTGTCCGTTGTATTGACTAACGATATTCCTCTATAGTTCCGACATATTTGTTTGTCTCCCTTCTTATGGATAGGTACTATATGGCTTTCATGCCAGTATTTCTGGTCTTCGACATTGGTACAACTTAACGACTACAGAACTTTTTAGAGTAACAGTCAATCAATTTAGAATCACCACACTGATGGGTAGCCAACATCCGTTACGGAAAGGTATTGTAAGAAGAAGATCTTCAGTATGGTTTGTTGCCCACTAGTATTCGCTTCGTTACTTCTTTACACTACTCTTATTTTTACCATTCACAATTACTCTTAATATACTACAAAACCATTAGTGATTTTAATGGGTCATTATTTGATCAATATTGATTTGATTTGATTTAATTGTCAAACGGCATATAAATGTAATTTTTTTCTATAAAACATTTAGGATTTTTTATATTACGTACCATTATTTATTATTACGACGCAACAGCCGGTATAAAATGAGCCATACTCTAATAATTTAGCGTTTCAAGTTAAACATTACAATATAGAAACAAGCAGCGTTTTTGGTTTTTTCGGAATTGTATGTGTCTTCTGTGTATCGCAATTATCCTTAACGGGAACCAACATTGTAACGTATCTTGGCCCATTTAACAGATAAACGGTACGGAAACGAGCTTGTCTTAACGACATCTTTCGGCCCTTAACGTAAACGATACTTAAGACGACGCTAGATCTTTATGGTCTGCACTTCCAGATAAAAAGATTCAACAATTAAACGAAACAACTGACCTCTTTAGTGTTTTCTTTTTCGCCTGAAATCGAACAGTTTGTTTTAATTATTGTAGTGATTATTCTCTAGGCAATAATGTTTTTGATTACTGCTTGTATTTATTATAAATACATTATAAACCTCAGTGTTTCACATAATGAACCTTATTATTTTCACTTAATTAATTACAGTTTGAGTTACCACAAGTGCTTCTGATAGTGTTTTTCAAGGCTAAACTGGAGTACTCAAGAAATCAGTAATATATTAGATATTGATAAATTTATGACGAAATTTTCTTCCTTGAAAAACTTACTATCTTATCTATATACGTATGCATTTTGTATACACACTTCACACTTATAAAAGTTCATTTAATCAATATCATCAATAGGTGTAAAAGTAAATTAGATAGATCATGTCTGAAATTTCTTCCGGAAATTTATTTTGTGATGATTGTGATGAATTACTTACAGTGAAACCTATAAAAGTTTATTCCGATGGAAAGACTAAATGTGGAAGATGTGATAAACAATGTGATAACTTTACAGACTCAACAGTCGATTTGAAAAGTGACTTAAAATTACGCACCACCATTATCAGTGGAACTCCCATCCTTTTGTTGAAAGGTCAAAGATTTAGTTTAAAATGTGCGGTATGTACAGAAATATTTTTGGGCTCCGAGAGTGAATACAGAGAATGTGTTTGGAATACACGTGCTGAGAAATCATACAACCTCATTTGTAATGGTTGCGTTAAACTCTTTCAACATGTTCTACAGCCTAATTGCGGAACCTTGGATTTTAGCATACTTAAAAGTTATAAGTACGTCTGTATGTGGGGTTGCAAAAAGGTGTTTACAAGTAAGGAATTATTATTACACCAATGTGAAAAGGAACGACCTCGTGAATGTCCATGCCCCGGTTGTTCGTTTAAAGGAACATTAGGAAAAATAAAACAACATTTTTTTTACTGTCATAGAGACTTAATATTTTTCAGTTCGTATATTGAAATACCACAGTGTACCTGTGATGTGTACTGCTATATTCCAAGTGAAGATCAATTTGTTCGACTTGAATTTTCAGGAGAAATTAACCAAAAATGGGCCATACTTAAATATACGGCAGATGTTGAGGTTAGATTTGTAATAGACAAAAGTATTTTGTTAGATATACGAGTAGATAAGACTTTTAAATTGAAAGCAGAATTATTTCCTTTAAAATTAAAAATTATTTCCAAAACACTACTCGATTAGTGTAATCTATTGAATATTTATTTCAAATTTATTATTTATTTCATAATTAATATGTAGCCTACAAAATAAGAAGTTTTTCTTCCATATTTCAAATATCTTCGTGACTTCCTGGATGTTCACCACTTAAAGATTTTATACTATTCTCTAGTACAATCACAATATGGGATTATTGAATGGGGTGGAGCCTACAATGCTCACCTAAAAAATCTAAACGTTATACAAAATTAGATAATTAGAATAATATATAAAAGGGGTATAAGATCTTCAGTGGACCGATTATTTACAGACAGTCATTTCATGGATTTAAACCAGTTGTACTCCTACATTTAGTTATTATATTAAATTTACACAGTGAAAAATAATTTCTGAATTGTACCCAGCATACATATCAAACTAGAAATAGAAACTTAATGATATTAGTACCAAAAAACGAAAAAAATATTGGCCAACGTTTCTTATTTTTGATCTATCATCAAAACAATACACAGCTATAAAAAAATTTGAAAAATAATTAAAACAATGAATCTATAGTAATATAGTATTTTTCATATAAAAATGTGTGCACGTCACAATTTATATAAAGTGACGTCACTTTTATTTAAAATTTCCAGAACGTCAACCTTAGAGTTCAAATTTTCCTAACACAGCTAATAATACGAAACCCATACGGAATTACTCGATCTTTCGTAGGCGTCAACATGGTATAATAATCAGAAAAATATAATCATCATTAAATTGGGAATTTTAGAATTATATTGATTAAATAACCAAAAACATTTGTTATTATTAATAATATAAATTTTATGAAATAAGTCTAATATTCCACAAAATAATAATTTTAATTAAATATATTAGACAATAATTGTACGCAACTGATACGGGAATACTTCAAATTTTTTGACAGTTGTTGGCAAAATTGTTTAAAGTGTTGCCGCTTTTTTAGAGTAAGAATATTTTATTAATGTTTTGATTTCCTACATAATTTGATTATAATATATTATATATTAATAAATTGTATTTATAATTACATATTATATTTAGATTAATATCTTTAAAAACTAATTATTGTTATGTGTTGTGATTGTGCTATACCAAAACAACTAAATAGTCTGTAGAAAGCTGATAAGCTTTCATATAAGATAGATTATTTTGAACAAGAAATAATGGCGGGACGTTTTTCCTATTAATGCTCTAAAAGAGGTAAGTTTAAAATTTAGAATATATAATTTTGTATTAAAATGTTTTCTAATGTATTTTAGTGTGTTGCAGTAATGTTAAAACTACGTGTATTAACTGTTTATAGTAGTTTGACAAATAGTTGACATTTTAAAAATTCCTCACTTACTAACTATTCTGATGTTTTGGCAACGCTGTGGGGTTCTGACGTAAATCTTGAATGACGTACACGCATTTGTATATGAAAAATACTATAGATATAAATGTTATATTTTTAAAATTTATGTTTTCCTAATTGTAATTTTTCAACATTTTGCATTTTACTACTTTAGTAAGTAGTTTTTATAATTGTATATTTATAATTTTATAAAAAAAAATTCAACCCTCACGTACAAGTTGTAGTTCATGTGATGCACAACTTCTGTGAGAAACTGGGTTTTTTATATATTGTATAAAATGTGTAAATTTATATTGTAACACATTTTTTTTATAAATAAACTATATTATTATTGTTATTATTATTTAGTTTAAAAATGACTTAAACTCATTATTGATGGATAAATTCTTTTAATAGAATCAACATGCTACAGATTTATTTGCATTGTCATGATCTCTCTTACAAACAAAATTACACAATAAAAATAAAAATCGCTTAATTCTAAACAATCTTACAACAAAATATTTTTTAAATAATTCTACAGTAGTCAAGAAACGCTTGACATGGACCTTAGATGACAATTTTGTTTTTATAAAGAACTTGTCAATAAATCTGCCAAATTATTTTGAGAGCAAATTTAATCAATTATTTTGCAACTAAATGTTTTATATAATGAAAAAAACTTACAATGAAATAAAAACTTGCTTTGTAAAATGGTGTAAGATTTTTATTAAAAATTTTAAGAATTATTCAGAATGGATTTATAAATTTTCAGAAAGTTTTCGATCCTATCAGATCATCATCAGGAAAAACGTTTATAAAGTAATTGGAACTATCCACATAATGAGGTCAGATAAGGGATTACATTTTTTAAGGGAACGTACAAATTTCCAGCTCTCAAAAGAAACCTTACGCCCTGAGTGTCAACAACCAAATGTTGGCTTCACAACCAAAGTTTTTTGCCGGTATTGGATATATTGTTAGCAGATACATCATAAAATATCGTAAATATGAAATCAATTTTGAGACAATGTAAATACTTATTTACTTAATTGAATTATCTCTTGATACAATAATTATCACATGTTTACCGCTGAATGTTTTACCGGTGAAACTATCATTTTTTTTGATAAGAGATAAGGAATGTAAGTAGACAACAACTCGTTTCGTTAACGCCCATGAAATTGATTTTGTGATAACGGCAGTGATTAAAATTCATAATAACATAATTTTAAAAAAGCTGGAAGCAATTAACTATTTTTTTTTAAATATTTTATGAAAAAATTTATCCCGAAATCTGTTTAAATATTTGCACTATTATTTTATTAAAACAAGGCAAGAAGAAAGAAAGCTAATGTATATATTGTGTGTATATAATATATACTTCTCTGTTCGCCAACCGTCTGTGTATGAATTTGTATCTTTCCCGGATCTCTGATGAAGCAGGAAATATGCCGAAATAACGGTATAAGATCCTAATGATACCTATTCCTACACAGAACGTTTGACGAATTGTACTGTTGCGCCATATATATATATATATATATATATATCTGTCACTCCAGTGAATAAGTGGTTAAGTCAATTTTGCATAGTTTTCAGGAGATGAGTTACAAGTTTTGACAACATGTCATAAATCGATTTTATACGATAGAATGCTAAAACATTTACAAAAAAATTAGATAGAATACAAATGTATTATTGGTCTCATTCTGTAACTACTAAGTGATTAGGATACTGAGATATGAGACTTAACCATTTATTCACCGTCGACTTACCCAGTTATTCACATCAATATATTAATAAAAATAAGCCAATCTGTGTATTTTATTTCTTGGTTTAATGACTTAAAACATAAAAAAAGGATATCTCTTTATTTTAAATTTAACAAAAACAGTTTAACAGTTTAAAAAACATTTATTATGAATTATTTGGTGTATCTTCGTCAGGATCCAATTCTTTCAGGTCAGGATCATTGGCGACATCGTTTTTCGTTTTCAGGTTTTGATAAAATGAATGGAATGAAGGATCTATTAAAGGCAATAAAGACAATAAGTCTTTTTTCTTTTCTGCTGCTATCGGTACTGATTCGTTGTTAATATTGGGTAAACTAAATAATATAGTTGGACGTCCTCTACGAGCAAAATTTATTGTTTTGAAATGATCTTCTTCTTTTAATGAGCACTTAAATGAAATTTGGCCGCCGCTTTGAGCATATTGAAGCCATTGGACAGGTTTCCACAGAAACCGTTCGCCATCATTATCAATTTTTTTAATAATGTAAGGGCCATGTTTCTTCACAAGCGAATTAAAACCGAAGAAATTCTCTTTCAACATCATAACAATTTCAAAAGGATTTTTTTGTTTATCAATTCTGATTAACTGTGCCCAGTCGTTAAGATGATTTATTTTTAAATTAGTTTTTTTCTTGGCCCTTTCAATAACGGAGTGGTCAGTATCACACTCCATATGGGTATGACCACTAACCAAAAATTTGTGGTTGATCTTCAGGTTTGCCTTTTGATTCACAAAATTAAGAAACATTAATGCAACGACGTTATTTTTATTTTGACCGCCACACGTATCGGAATAAAATGTTACTTCTGTTTTTTCAGAAGACAAGTGTGTTAAAAAATGATTAAGGCATGAGGCGATTTCATTAGCTCCCCTGCCAGATATGGTTTCATCCCACAAGTAGCAAGTTGCTTTGTCTGTTACCATGTCATGCACCGTGAGGTTAAAGCTCCACAGCTGCCTCTTGTAGAAAGAAACTGAGGTTGTAAGGTAAGGGGTAGGCAGGCACTGTTGCAAGTCAAATGCATAAACTCCTTTCGATTGATTTTCTTTAGCAATTGCCTTGTCTCGACTTTTCTGCTCATAAGCAAATTGAGCCATGTTATGATGTTCGTCTCTTTCGGCTATTAATTGGGTTTTATATTCTCCTGAGGATAATTTAATTTGTACATTAAAATTGTCACATTTGTGACATGTATCTTGCTTTGGTTTTTTAAAAGCTAAACCTAAATCACGAAAGATTTTAGTGTAAATAGTTTGGCAAACAGAAGATGCTCGTCCTTCCTTATACAAATCAAACATTTTTGAAATAGTCAAATTGGATGGTAAAAATTTCTTATTAGTTCGATTTCGACAATAGTGGCTCTCGTAATTGGGGAATGACAAAATATGGGACTTGACATCCTGCAAATCTTTTAAGCTCCATTTACTTTGAGGCGAGGCTAAACCTCGTTGGTCTTTTTGTATTATACCACTTCCAGAATTGGTCTTTTTTTCTATTACTAATTGGACAAAACCTTTTGTTTCGCCCAATATTTTTTGGAAACAATCTCGGCATACTTTTACTTTTTGTTTATCAATTATTAAATGGTACGAGCAACTGCATGACCTGTCTTTTTTTGGATTAATAATATTTTTTTTAGTCTTTTTATCATTTATTTCTATTAAAGAACCAACGTAACTGGCCCTCTTGTTTCTACTTCCTAAATTCCAATAGTTTTCGAAGCAAATTTTTTTATCATTTTCTGTTATCCTGTCATTGCATTTCATTCTACATGATTTTAAAGTACCCATTGTTCGTTCAGAAATTATTTTTCCTTTTTCGGTTATATATGATTTTCCTAAATTTCTCAATTTTTTGCATTCGGCTCTCTGACGTCTGGATCTCCCTCTTTTAATATCTTTTTTATTATTATTAGTTCTTACCTCAACAACTTCAGTGTTACATGAATTACTTCCATTGTTGTCTTCTTGGCACATATTTGTTTTTTTCGTCCGCTTAGTGTTGGAGTTTCCTTCATCTGACGAGCTTGAATATCCAGGCTGTGGAAATAAATCGGATCAGCAATGCTATCATCTGAACTGAAATCTTCCAGCACGTCAACTGCAACGATATTACTAGCTGATGATGTATTTGCGACATCCACATCTGAAACAAAGAACTGTTCTAGAAGGGTTTTGCATAAATCTAAGTAAGTACCTTACCTTTCATTAAATCGCTATCATTATTGTCCTTGAGTTTGTTGTCTTCTTGGCACATATTTGTTTTTTTCGTCCGCTTAATGTTGGAGTTTCCTTCATCTGACGAGCTTGAATATCCAGGCTGTGGTAAATAAATCGGATCAGCAATGCTATCATCTGAACTGAAATCTTCCAGCACGCCAACTGCAACGATATTACTAGCTGATGATGTATTTGCGACATCCACATCTGAAACAAAGAACTGTTCTAGAAAGGTTTTGCACAAATCTAAGTAAGTACCTTACCTTTCATTAAATCGCTATCATTATTGTCCTTTAGTTTGTTTGAATCAAAAGCAGGCAGCACAATCTTTTTTGACAAAGCTTTTTCTTTTAATTCTCTCAAAAATATTGACCGGGAATGCATATTTTAAACAGAATGCAGAAATAGTACGAAGAAATAATGTTATCAGTCACAGAGTAAAAATAAAATGAATGTAAATTTTTAATTTATCCTCGATAATAATATCGTTATATGCGCGTGTACTTCCCCGAATAGTGTTAATTAATAATTCAATAAATGTACATACAACGCTATCTAACGACTAGTGTATAACTACGCTGTAGCTCATCCAAAGGTATCTGCTTTGGATCGTAAATTAGCCAGAAAATGTCGTGATGTAATAACTTATATTATAGTTAACCAGTTGTGCACACTGGTCCAAAAAAGGTCAACTCGTCTTAACCTGTTAAGCACAGAATACGATTATTGGTCATAACTGGGCAGGTTAATTTAACCATTTATTTCCTAAGACATTATTTTATATGTTATTAGGTAAGTCGAGTTAATTTAAATAGTACATAAATTTTAAAGATGGCCAAAAATACACATACGTATAACTTTGGCTAGAGTCAGCTTACAACTTAACTACTTGTTCACAACATCGGAGTTCACATTCTTTCCTCATTTGTGCACTTAACCCATTTTGGCAAAAATTCGACTTAACCACTTATTCACTGGAGTGACAGATATATATATATATATATATATATAGATATATATATATATATATATATATATATATATATATATATTATATATATATTATATATAACAGTTTACTTGTTTGTATAGTGGTGATTACTTATGTTTCTTCACCAATCTTCTTCAGTACTTCTTTATTTGTAATTCTATCACTAGAAGAAGAAGAAGAAAAGGAGTTAAATTTATTATGCAAAATAAATACAATCCAGCAGATACTTTTAAAATTGTTGTATAACATATCTTTTGTATCTTAAGTTCTTTTGAATCTCTGTTATTCATTAAAAAATAGTTTTATATAATTGTTAGTAAATTTTGTAATATATGTCAAAAACGCTGAAAGAGATCGTACACACATACAATTTAACCGATGCAGCAAGATCGCACGAATCCATCTCTGCATCGCAATTCGCAATAAACAAAATAAGTTACTGCTTTCATTTCCCCGATGAGAAAATTTCTCAGGGATTTGTGTCGCAGATAAAAAGTATAATACAGTTTTAAAAAGTGTTAAGAACCCGAAAAAAAGCTTGCAGCTCGCCAGAGGGAAGCTGATAATAAGCTTTTAAAAAAGTTGGTTTCTTTGAGATAGTGTTTTTCCGACCCCTCGGGTGATAATCAGGGCTGGACCGCAGTAAGTAAAAATTTAGTTTTAATTAGTTTTCAATAGGATATTGTTGACGCCGACATTGACACCAAATTTTATATTTTTCGTTTACGCCATTCAGGCTTCTAAGAAAGTTTATTTTCAGATAATTATGGAGTTTTACTAATTCTATTTTGCATGCACCATACTGATAAAGATGAAGTGATCTAATACATATGTCAAAAATAATTTTCGGTTACTTACCATCTTTTATTCTTTTCGTTTCACTGCTCTTACCAATTTGTTTCTGCAGTCATTATTTTGTCATTTTCTAAGTTTAAGTCACAATTACTATTAAATATTTACATATATACATATACATATATATATATATATATATATATATATATATATATATATATATATATATATATATATATGAATAACTGGTCCTAGGCCAAATAATAGCTCAATATACTAGAGCGGATCTGATTTGAGGTGGATGTGAGATGCGGCATTCGGATTTTTGCAGAAACAGTTAGGTGAAAGCTTCAGTATTAATAATTCACTCATCCCCCCTCTCAAATAGGTCGGGAACAATAATTAAAAATTATTAAAAACATCGATTTTTTTCTACTTTTCTTGGTTATACCTTTAAAACAATTCATTTTGGAGCAAAGTTGTAAAAAAACAGCAACAATTAAAGTTTCTAGAAGATACCGCAGATTAATAATGTTATAATTTACTACCCTTGTCCAAAAATAACAAAAAAGAGGGAGAATTTTTTATTTATTGTTTTTCAACTACTTAGAATGCACTTGAGACCTTTATAATTCGTATGGAAAATCTTTATATCAGAGTAAAACAGCCCACCAAATTTCATTAAAATCGATTTAATAGACTTCGCACACGGGTACATTGCTCACGTAATATTCTTACAAAATTCTTTAAAACTGATAGCTCATATCAATAATCTTTCCAGAATATTCACATAATGAAAAAAATCACATGGCATCGGACCACACCAGACAATTTATTTCAATTCAATTACAAATAATTGTTGCGGGTGTTATTGGATATCCCAATTCCCTCGATGGTGGACTGACCGGAGTTTTCGGTTATCCCAAGGGCATAGTGTCCAGTGGCTTTAGCATTTTTTCTGAGGTGGTTCCGCGTGTAATAAAAACGGGTAGAGTTATCTACATAAGTGTTTTCATTCTTTAAAATCAATTCTTTAATATATTTAAGGAATGATTTGGTTGGTAACGTTGCTAAGAACCATATTTATATCGGAATAAATATCTTATTTCGCTAGTGTCTTAAGTCTACGAAATAGAAAAACCTTAAAAAAATATATAATTGAGCTACATATCCATAAATCTCCCAACAATAATATCTATCTACACTAGAACCTCAACAGTTGCTTCAGAATATGCTTTAAAACCCACATACAGCACCTAGCAAAATCAACGCAAGTGCACAAAGTCCCTGGGGCAGGTTTCTTTTATTTATTAATGAGGGGTAGACAATCGACAATCGCTATTAATGAGGTAATTTGACGATATGTGAACAGCTGTTAGGCAAACGAAGTCGTAACAAAGGATGAACATACTGACTAGAATTTGGGGTATAAAGATTATTAAAAGAAAGGGAGACTAACGACATTAAAAGTTATTGAGCAATCAAATATTCTTCATAAAAGTGTACAACAATAATAAACTATTATGTATATATATATATATATATATTATATATATATATATATATATATATATATATATATATATATATATATATATATTGTTATGATTGTTTATTTTGACTTTAATCTTAGTTTATTGAGCCAAAAAAAATATAACTTATTTGTTATCAAAAGTAAAATAAACTCTTTATATTACCTGTGTTCGATGGATTCAAAGATTTTCTAGTTGTCTTTTATCGGGAAGAGAAGAAGGATAAGAATAAAAAATATTATATTACAAAAATTTACGTTTCTTTATTTTATATGAACGAATAAAACAATTATCAAATTCTGTCGTTATCTTATCAATCAGCATACAAGAAAATAAATCAAATTTTTATGGTAATAAGATTTTAAATCTACATACATTTATATTAAGTGAAAACCAATTTTACTTAAATTTTTCTTTACTTGAAACAAGAAACAATAAAACTTTAAACTTTTGATTAGCCTAACAAACCCTCAGTTCTTAAATTTGAATGCTAATGACCATGATGTCAAACCGATCCTTCACAGATATAAAATTCAATTGTACAAAACACTTACAGCTTATTTTCTTATTGAGTTGCATGTTGGCACATACCCAGAAAAGTCCAGTCTCCTCAACGATGGGATCTCTCCTCTTTGGCACCTCGGCTCTTTCCTAACGTCCCTGCAAACCTCCTGCAGACTACACAAAAACTCCTGATTCACTTCTCCAAAAACTCAGCTACTTATTTATGACACAAGGACCTCCTTTTGTCAACTTGATGCCGTAAAACTACTTTCACATATACTTCACAAAATGCCCACGGTAGATACAAGGACCTCTTTTAATCTACTTGTTATCTCCTTCTGCAAAACTATTAACTTCTTTTCACAATGCCGGTATCCAAACTCACGAACCACGCTCTATCTTGAGACAAACGACTGTTTCTTTCGATGACCACATTATAACTGACTTCTCCCGTTCTCATAATCGGCTCACAAATTCCCATCTAAAAACGACCGTCCAATCAAAAGCTCAAATTGTGTTTACTAATTAAAAGAGAATAAATAATTGATTTCAGAATTTAGATAATAATAATGTTGTTTTAATTTTTTATTTATTTGTCTCAATTTAATTATATTTTTTTGGTGAACCTGACCTTCACCTACTTCACCTGGCAGGCCGCCGCTGTATAACACAAACAAGAACACATATTAAACAGAAAAAGAGTTATGGCAAATTTACGGTAAACAGTTCAGTGGATGTTCTGCAATGAGTCATTCATCTGAGCTGTAAAAACAATGTTTCAGGAGATTTTGTTTAAAACTTTTTCGAAACTATTACATCTTAGCTGTTTAATACTTTTTGGGAAAATATTGTAATAGTTATAAATAAGGCAATTTTTATCCGAAAGACGTAATCTACAGCGATTTGTTCGTAGCTAGTGACAGTTTCGCGTATTGTGAACGTGGACATCAAACTGCTTTATTAAATGGGCACGATTTCTATGAATTTCAGTTAGAACTTCAAATATCTACAGAGTAGGTAGCGGAATAATTGTGAATTTGATAAAGAAAAGTCGGCAGTGTTCTAGATAACTAACCCCTTCTAAAATCATGACAGCTTTCTTTTGCATTCTAAAAATTTGAAGTGCATTTGTTGAAGTATCCCATATGATTTATCCATAGTTTAGGTGAGAGTGGAATAAATAAAAATATGTCATTTTTAATGTTTCAAAGTTGCCAACCCTTGCTAGTTGGCGAATAATAAATAATGAACTTGATAGCTTTTTCTTTAGTTGTAAGATATGAGCCAACCAGTTCAGTCGATAATTATCTATGGTTATTTCCAATAGTTTAACAGTTTCTTTGTTATTTGGATCATTGTATTTATCTGTAAATCTGCAATGTGTTTAATAAGAGAAAGATTAGATCTGTAAGACCTTAATTCATTATTAAACTATTGCAGGGTGTTTTTTAGCAGTTTGTCGTACTTTTTTTAGTGGAAAATGCTTTATTATTAAGTTTCGGACTCAAAAAATCAGGATTATTATTAATATCTTAGAAAAACTCAATCTTTATACTAGCTAGCTCACGTTTAAGCTTCTGTAAACCAGAAGAAGTAATAAACCGTTGAAATGTTTGATTAGTGTCAACAACTTTATGCTCTTCTTCTTCTTCTTCAGCCTTAAGTAATCCAACTTTGGACATAGGCCTCCCCCAAATCAATCCAGTGTTTTCCATTTTGCGCCACTTGCTTCTAGTTGTGTCCTCCGATCTTCAGTCCATCTCAATTGTGGTCTTCCTTGTTGTATTTCGTGGTTCCATCTTTTATCCTTTAGTCGGGCATTGTGTCCTGTGAAGCTCCATTTTAATTTAGCAGCATGTTCTCCTGCGTCATTTACTTTGGTTTATGCTCAGAGTCAATAAATAAAAATTAAGCTCGATGGTCTGAAAAACAAGGTTCAAATACGCCCACTCTGTAAATATTTTCAGAAAAAATTGTCATAATGTTGTCGGTGCAATTACTGGACTGGGATGTGGTTCTAGTATAATCGTTTATAGTTACTTTTAGACCAAAAGATGGTAATAGGTTTTGAATATCAAAAAAAAGGGTCAGATTCAATTTTAAAATTTATATTAAAATCACCAAGTATGATCAGTTTGTTTGCTTTACTAAACAAGGACTTTATGACATTCTCAAAATTCACCAAAAACAAGTCAAAGTCAACCTTGCTTGATCTGTATGCAGTTTAAATATTGGTTTTTATTAAAGGTACATAAATTGCACAAAACTCTGAATTTTTCTATACATTATATTCACTTAAATTAAAAAAAGAATACATAAGATTTTCTTTCTCTACGTGGTAAAGCAGACATACTATATTTTAAATAGGACTCCCTATTTGCATTTGTATATATTTGGTCATATTTAGATTCCTCTAATAATCCTGTTTTTATAATATGAAATTTTGCACTACTCTACAGCGTATTTAAACATCATGCCACTTTTAACTACTTAGGTATTTTGATATCTTATTAAATATTAACAAATTTAGGATCAGTTTAGATAAGTATGTATTTTTTCACTGCCAACTTGACAAAATTTCACCTACTTTATTTATATATATTTTAATATTTCACCTAAATTAAAGCAGTTAGGTATAGGGAATGGTTAAGTATATCACCAGGAGAGGACAGAATATCGAACGAACTCCTTAAGTATGGAGAACCAGATCTGACCAAACAACTATTAAAACTAATCCAAAAAATAATAGAACAAAACAGAATTCCTCAAGAATGGAGATCAAGCATCCTAATACCTCTCTTCAAAAAGGGAGACAAATCGGACCCGGAAAATTACAGAGGAATTAATTTAATAAACACAACACTAAAATTAACAACCAAATTGATAACAAATAACCTGAATAGAATTATAACACTAGCAGAAAAACAACAAGGTTTTAGGTTAGGAAGATCATGCACCGACGCTATATTTCATTAGATTGCTAGATCATTAGAATACAATAAACCGGAATATCTATGTTTGGTTGATCCTAAGAAGGCATTTGATCGGGTCAAATTAACACTAGAAGCGCTGACATTTCTGCCAGTCCTATAAGCGCGAACGGGTCATTTTTGACCCGTATGAATAAACTAAGTAAATCTAGACCTACATTTCGATGGAAACAGTTGCTTGTCGACAGTGATGTATGGTCCTGGAACGTAGCTGCTCTATGAATTTGCAATGAAATTGTACCAAATTTCCAACACTAATGCAAACTTGTCGTCTTTCAGTCTTTGCGATCGTGTAGGCCTGACATCGAATCTTAAATATTTCATTCTTCTTCTTCAAGTGCCGTCTCCATCAATGGAGGTTAGCGGTTATGGTGGCAAACGTTTGTCTATCTTCAGCTGTTCTTAAGAGTTCCTCAAATCCAAGTCCTGTCCAGTTTCTGATATTACGTAACCAGGACAATTTTTTTCTTCCAATTCCTCGCTTTCCTTCTATTTTGCCTTTTATTATCAACTGAGGGATGTAGTATTTCTCGTTGCGCAACAAATGCCCTAAATAACTGGTTTTTCTTCTTTTGACTGTTCTCAATAGTTCTTTTTCTAAATTGAGTCTCGCTAGTACTTCTTCATTTGTTTTTCGTGCTGTCCAAGGAATTTTTAAAATTCTACGGTACACCCACATTTCAAATGCCTCGATTATATTCAGGCTCTTTATTTTTAAAGTCCATGTTTCGACTCCGTAGAGAAGAACAGACCAGATAAAACATTTTACAAGTTTTAATCTCAATTTAATATTTATATGTGTATCGCAGAATAGAACGCGCATCTTAAAGAAACTATCCCTAGCTTGAGCAATTCTCGCTTTAATTTCTTGTTCTGGGTCCAGCTTGCAATTAATCCAACAGCCAAGGTATTTGTATTGGTTTACCTGTTCTAAAATATTCCCATTTATTTTTATAGGTAAGGGGATATTCTGTTTTCTTTGGATCACCATTACTTTTGTTTTTTTTTCGTTGATCTTCATTCCAAACTCTCGACAAGCATCCTTAAGGTGGTCTATAACCCTCTGTAAGTTTGTGTCTGTATCAGCCAGTAGGACAGTGTCATCTGTTCATTATTTCTCGAAATTTATCACGTGACATTGCCGCTTTTACAAAAGCATTGCCCCACTTCTCGGACCATAGCGAATCCAAATCTATACCTTTAGCACCCATGGCTCCTCGTACATATAATATTATTATAGCTATAAATGCTTCTAACTCTTCTATTGTTAGATACCAAGTGTTTGAATGAACTCGGCGTGCTTCTTGAATAGTACAGTCGGTGATATGTTTTAAAATTTTATCGTCAATACGTCAAGTCGTCAAGCACTGTTACACGTGTTATCGACACGACGTTTGGCATATGATGTAGGCCCGGAAATATCTTTGAACACGTTTTGATGTACTCTTCTACCAGCAGATGCATTATACAATGCTTCGATCTTCCAGAGTGTACCATCAGGGGCTATAATTTCTGAGCCAACAGGAATTTGACAAAGAACATCATAATTACATCCTTCTGCTCTGACCGGTGGTTGACTACGGCCACGTCTACTTCCACGTCTGCTTCGTCGACCACGGCCTCTGCTTTCTGCGGATAGGCTGTCGTTATTCACTGAAAAAAAAATACATTTTACATTAGAACGACAAAATACATAAAAGTACGAAATAGTATGATCATCTTATCACATAAGAACATATAACATACCTTCAACAGCGTAACTCTCAGACTGAGGCACTATCGGTTCCATGTCGTCATCGGACGTAGAATCAACTTGGGCTGGTTGTTGCCACTCTTCATCAGATGAAGAGTATAATACTTTGCCTTCAGATTCGCCTTCTAAAATCTCATTCATTGCATCAACAAGTTGTTGATGAGTCAAAGGCCGATTATTCATTGTCACGACAATATAATGTAGTCAATAAAAGTAAAAAAAGACGTACTACCACCTCACTAGTTCAAACTCGAC
Source organism: Diabrotica undecimpunctata (assembly GCF_040954645.1). Taxonomy (NCBI): domain Eukaryota; kingdom Metazoa; phylum Arthropoda; class Insecta; order Coleoptera; family Chrysomelidae; genus Diabrotica; species Diabrotica undecimpunctata. The sequence continues at coordinate 171,618,371 of NC_092804.1, forward strand.
TGAACGGAACGACGAACGACGCGAGAATCGCGAGATTGAGATGCGATGGACGATCTAGCGAACGTAAGTATGGTATCCCCTCCATTCAGACGGTACTATGTATTTCGACATTCTCATTCTATTGCAGTTAGTTATAAGTAGTAAACCCCTAAATTCCAATATAAATTAGTATGTATCAATTGTAAATAATTAATACTAATATATATAGCTGGGTCAAGAATGACCCATCCGCGCTTTAAGGTATTTTCGTAAAAAAACAAAAAAATAGTTATCGTAGTAGATATATAGTTTTGTGTTTCTAATGTACTAGGTAATTCACAAAATGTCATTAAAATTTAAGGCTATTGCAAGTATAGAATATTTACTGCACAGAGATGAATTTCGAAATTGGTCAAAATTGGAACGGTCGGGCGTCTAGTGTTAAAGGATGTTATCCACTCATTGTACGCAAGGGAGATACCTCTAGGAATAATCAAAACGATTAAAAATATTTACCAAAACAACACAATAAAAGTAAACGTAGATGAAGAACTAACTGACCCTATTAAAGCTGGCAATGGGATAAGACAGGGAGATTCCCTGGGTCCTCTACTATTCAACCTTGATTATGGATAAAATAATAAAAAAAGTAGGAACTAAAAAAGGATACCAGGTGGAAGAAAAACAACTTAATATAATCTGCTATGCAGATGACGCAATACTAATCTCTCAGAGTGAAGATGGTTTAGAACGTATGCTGCACCAATTTAATATAACCGCCAGAAAAATTAACATGTTAATTTTCCCAAAAAAGACAAAATGCGTGATTATAACAGCAAATTTACTAAGATGTAAATTGGAACTGCAAGGTCAGATAATAGAACAAGTGATGGAGTAAACAAGATCAAATCAATAGAGTAAACAGAGCCGCAGGCTGTCTGAATGAAACAATATGAAGACATAAAAATACCGGAAAAGTAATGAGAGGCAGAATTAACAAAGCAGTCATCAAATAAATAATGATATTGCAGAAACACGATCTGACACAGAGAGGACAAAAATGATGTTAGAAACAGCAGAGATGAAAACACTTAAAAAAATTGATAGTAAAACACTATGTAGATACTACACTAAGTAGATGCAAGGTGGAGAATGTCATGGACTGGGTAAGAAATAGAAGAGTAGAATGGAACGATCACATAAGCCAAATGACATCAAATAGATAGTAAAGACGGCAAGAGACGGTTCCCTAATAGGAATACGATCAGTAGGAACACCACGTAAACGATGGAACGACAACTTCCTGGAGGTACGTTGAAAAGAAAAACAGAGTCATGTCTACATAAAAAGAAGAAGAAGAAGGTATAGGGAATGCTTAATAAATAATAAAATATTATAAAATACCATTTCATTACAATACTAAAATACAGGGTGTTAAATTTAGGAAAATTCAGAAAATTAAATATTAAATTAAATATTTCGATATATTAAAAATTGTCGATTAGATAGATTATAATTAAAATCTTTTGAACATAAATATATTTTATTACAACAGAGAGAACATTGATAAGAGTCCAAAGTTGTTAAAATATATAGGGTATTCCATTAAAAAAAAGAAAAGTTTGTTACACCCCATCAATATGTGTGGCCCTGTATATGAAAATATTTTTAGAGTATGGTTCTAACTGTGCTCAAACTTTAAGTTTATTAATTTTTTTAGATGAGTAATTGGACTTCCTCTCACTAATGCCGCACCCTGTATATGTGTTACTTTTTTTAAAAAATTTTTTTTTTTTATTTTTACATTGTTTTGAACTTACTGTACTATGTTTGTTGCTTTATTGTTTTTTGGTTTAATTTAACTAATTTAAAACTCGATATTGATATAAAGCAAAAAGGAAAAACATAATTGTTTAATTTTTAGTAATATATTCGTGAATTTCTTATTTTAATATGCTCTAAAAAACACAAAAATAAACAAAATAGCAATGCAAAGAAGTTTAGTGGAGATAAAAACCCGTTAAATTTGCTGGTGTTCATTCCCTTTGGCTGCGTATTATTGGCAGTGTTTTAAATTTGAACCTAATCCAACTTAAAATGCCATTTCATAGATCCTTTCCATCCGGCTCTTTCTAAGTGCCACACTCTCACGGATTTCCTCTAAAAGAATTTTAAATTCTTAAGTAGAGGTTTTCCGTCTCTGTTCCGTACGTTTACGGCACCCAATGTTTTGTCTTTCTCAGAAAAACAACAGATTTTTAATTCCCACAGTCTTCTCTGAGCTACATATATATTTTCCTTGCTTTTACCCATTCTTTCAGTTCGGTTAAGATGCAAAATTGAGCCGGTGTTGGAAATAAAGTTTCCCTAGTTCTTTGTTTGAAATTTTTATAAAATGTATTAAAACTTTAAATCAAAATTTACGTAACTGTGTAAGTGATATTACTATAGCAAAAAAAATATTAATTAATTATCATTAGCAAAAGTCATACTACAGTAAAACTTTTTTGTTAGCACTCAATAAAAATTTTGGCTCTATTATTATGTTTACTGTGAACATGTACATACACACATACACACACACACACACACACACACACACACACACACACACACACACACACACACACAAAATTCACACACAATTTTTATATTTTATTTAAGCTCTTTGACAACTTGTAACTTTTCATAACCTTAGTCAACCTGTTGACTGACTGATTGACATTTCTGCCTTCACTGCTAGTGCTGCCAACCTAAGCTATATCATATAAGGCCCTCAATGGAATCAAAATTCTGGGAAATTATATAATTTGTCTGCTGGATATTCGCAGTTGCATGACATTATTAACGAATTATTTCTTATATTACGTCCGTTTTCTAATTTTAATCTTATTTTTGTTTCTTTCAATTAGTTAATATGGATTTATCTTAGTCCCATGCTATACATCTTTACAGTGACCTTCCTTGCGAGTGCTTTGCAACTGATTTTTCCGTGTAGCTCAATTCTTGGTAGCCTGTATTCTTTCATTCTTTCCATCTAACCACTAACGCAGTGTTTGCTTCATCTTACTGCATCCTGCATCTCATATTACTCTCCTCTGTCTTCATTTCTTACATGGTAGGTGCATATATTATTATTTACATATATATATATATATATATATATATATATATATATATATATATATATATATAATAGGCGAGTCTTCTACAACTTGCGCCGTTTCTCGCATTCTAATATCCAGCGTTTTCTGTCGAAGAAATCTTCAATTTTTAAATCTCTGGCAGTCATTGCATCTCGACTATCTTCTGGACGGAGTCCATTTGTCTATCTTTTTTGGCATTCTCATACCAGTTTAGTCTTTTGGTTTCGATAGTATCTATTATGTCTAGCTCAATTTCTATTTGTCTCCTAATTTCTAGTTTCCTCACCGTATCAAGTCTAGTGAGCCGGCAATATCGTCTCCAATAGCCCATTTCCATGGGCTTAATTTTCGATTTGTTTCTTTGATTGATTTCCCAAAGTTCGTCGCCAAATTGAACCAAAAAACGAATTATTCGAGAGTAATGAATAGATGTGAAGACCCGCTGTTCCATGACCCTACTCGTGACGACTGCATTTTGTGGCGCTATTTCCGTATTTCCTAAGAGGCGAGGCTTAAAAATGCCTTATTATATAAAACACTAAAAGGTAATGTTTGATACCAAAGAGTGTCTTAACCATATCTGTTCAGTTTCATGACTTGACTCTAAATAAACTGCACCTCCACCAGTATTATTTTTGTTTCTGTCTAATATTCATAATGGATATTGGTCTCTTCAACCATATTCCACTTAAACCTTTGAATTTACATGTATTAATTATATAAAAAAATAGTAATTACTATTTAAATGGAAATAAGCTACGATTAAATTGAAATTGGAAAATTGAAACGTCAATAAACGTACTTTAACCTTTAATTATGGCTTATTCCCATTTAAATAGTAATTACTTTAAAATGCCACAAGAAACTAGCTTAAGAACAATATAAAAAATAGATTTCCATGATGTGAATGTCTCCTCAGTTCTATATTAAATACATTAGGTACATAATTATATAAGTTCTTGTCTTGTGTGACGCCACTGTTCTTGTGCAACTACCGCAAAATAGTAGATCGAGTCGTGAGTTCTAGCAGCCTACTTGATAAAGTAACTGCGGCCAACTTTGACTATTACAATTCGCTAGCGCTGTTTATTTTAGCGCCCAACCGAGGATATGGACTATCTAGTATGATTCCCTTACGCCATTTGTAACTCCTTAAATTATTGTTCAATTAAATCAGCCCGAGAAACTTACACTGTGTTTCGAACTATTTATAACCTTGTAGTAGTTTTAGACTAAATGGACGATCTAAATCGTCAGGTGGTGTAATTAAAGCTTCAAACTAGACAAAAAATCCAATTTGTAGTTGATTAAGTTTTCGTAATATTCAAAACGGTTTTAACTCGAGTAAAAAACATAAAGATAGGGTAAAATAATATAATCTACGTTCAAAAACCAACTGTGTTGTGGTTTAGCTTTCACTTACATTATACAATGTTCTTATGTTTTGACAGCGCAGTAGACTTATTATCTATTCAAGGGTAGAATAATCTCTTACAGGGTGATTTTAATGATATGAGAAATACATACTTTTTTCTCTCCATTTATTTACAGTTATCCCTTCCTCTGATAGATGTGAAACTCCGTTTTTTCTCCATTAAAACTTTTTTAATTATTTTATATCTATCATTCGTTTTGAGTAGTACGGGACAGTTCAGATTTATTTTTTGCTTTTGGATTTAGTAGCTTCATTACTAGAGTTATATTTTTTACTACTTGAATAAATATTGGTGAAGGTTTAAGTTCTTTCTCTGGTTTCTTTGGTTCCTCTGTGTCTCTTCTTAGAACCTCAAATTTATTCGAATTCAGTAATCGTTGATTTTTGACTGTTTTACAACTATTTTGTCTGGGCTAGTTCGATATCTTTTATTGGGATTTTCGACGAATTTCCTAGTTTCTGTTACTTCTTGAGTGGTAGTTATATTGTTACTTGCTTCGGAGGTAGTTATATTGCTATCCATTGGCATCCACCGTTTCTGATGGGTCCTTCAAAGGTTACACATTGGCGCCTGAAACAGTAGGTGCCAATGGGTAACAATATATTTTACCCAAAAATATTTTTAAATATTCTTTTGTATGTGTACACATTTACACTAACTCAAATGGTTTTGTCCTTATGAGTCTGATCTTTAGTTCAGTGTTGTCAAGAAGCTAGATTGCCTCGACATTCACATGACTATGCAGCCTCTGCTCGTGACTTGCTGCTGTTCTCTTAATTACTTCGGTCACAGTTACTATACCCAGGTCCTGGTGGAGGTTGCTGTTACGGATATACCAAGGAGCATCAACAGTGTTCCTCAGTACTTTGGTTTGAAATCTCTGAATAATATGTAGATTACTAGCTTTGGTACAACCCCAGAGTTGGCACCCATATACCCATACTGGCCTCAGTACTTGCTTGTAAATAGATAATTTATTATGAATGGATAATGTTGAATTTTTTCTAATCAGCCAATATAATTTCTTATATCTAATATCAGGCTCCCCTCTTTTCTTTTTGATATGGACTTTCCAGCGCAGCCTCGCGTCTAGCATGATGCATAAATATTTTGCTGATGTTGCATAAGGAACTTGGGTATCATTTATTCTAACTGGGAAATTGTCTATTTTTTTATTTGTAAAGTTAATGTGTGCAGATTAAGTCTCATTTAATTTTATTCGCCATTTTCTGGTCCAGGTATGTATTGTATTTTCTGATAGTTGCAACTTATCAGTCTCTTCTTCACGAGTGTCTACTATTGCTAGTATGGCTGTATCATCCGCGAAGGTGGCAATAGTGGTGGACCGGACCTTATACACTCCCTTGTACCACGCCAGCTTTGATCTCCCTTAAATCGGTGTACACTTCTTGCTTTACTTTGAAATATCTATTCGGAATGTATAATTCTAAGATTTCTGAATACTGTTCAGGCATGGACGTTCTTAGTTTATAGTTTACACTCTCATGCCAGACTTTATTAAACGTCTGTACTACGTCCAAGAAGATTGTAGAGCAGACTTTCTTTTCTTCTAATGTTTTTTCTATTATACTCGTTATTTTGTGAACTTAATCTATAGTGGAATGTTTATTTTTGAAACCAAATTGATGATTTGGTATAAGATTTTTTCTTTCTATTATTGGTTTTATTCTTTTCAATAAAAGTTTTTCAAATAGTTTTAACATCACCGGAAGGAGTGATATTGGTGGATAGGTCACTTCATTAGGAGGTTTAATTAGTTTGGCGATCATAGTGACTTCAGCTACTTTCCAGAGTGTGGGAACATATCTCAATCTAAAAGCAACATTTATTAGGTGTGTCAGGCTAACTATGGCTTTTCTTGGTAGATTTTTTAATGGTTCTCCTCTTATGAAATCTTTCTTAGGATTTATATTCTCTTTTATCTCTGTTGATACTTCTCTAAATGATGTCAACGTTATTCCCTCTTCAGTTTGGAATGGTTCTTCCCATCTCAGTTCTTCACCATCATTGTCGTTGGGTTTGAACGTGCTTTCTAAATGATCTGCAAATCGTTCTACTTTCTGTTCATTACTTCTAGCCCAGTTGCCGTTTTCCAACTTGATAGAAGGATAATAAATAATAGGTCTCTTCATTCCTTTTGTTGCCCTCCATAACGAATAATCTGTGTTCTGGTCAGCTGTTAAATTACTTAAAAGGAATCAATTTTTTTATATTCTGTATCTCCCTTTTTAGTTTTTGAGTAGCATTATTTAGACTAGTTTTGTCTTGTGGAGCTCTGTATTACTGCTATTTTTTAAACTTTCTTTTTTCTATTATGAGTTCTCTGATTTCTTTTGGATAGTCGTTCCCTTTTGTTCTAGAAGTTATTTTGAGAGTATTTTTCCAAGATACCTGTTGGATATTTTTTATAAAAAAAGTATAAAAACATTTTAAATATGAAAATCAAAATTTAATATGTAAAAAATTGATTAAACAGTGTTTTTGGCTAAAAGTTATTGTTACATATACAATACATTTTTTTTATACAAAATATGAAGATATATGCAATTTCTTGAAAAATATGAAATTAGAACAGTTATGCAAAAAATGCAATTCGCATAAATTTCGGTCTCTATTTATGACCAGTATTAGTTATGATTAGGTATATATGATTAGGTAATTATGATCGGTATTGGGTATGGGAATACATGTAGTAGAGTTAAAGATAGATAAAGGGGGTGAGTAAGTTGTTGTATGACAGGGTTTTCAAATTAAACTGAAAGATGAATTGCACAACATAAAAAACAAAAATGGATACAAAAAAATTAATACAGAGCTTAAACAAATATAAGAAGACGTAAACTAAGAGAGAAATGTACTTAGGGTAGCCAATATTCTTCTTCTTATTACGCCGTCCACTTTCGAAGGTTGGCGATCCAAATGGCAATTGTAGCTTTGGAAACTGCTGCACGAAAGATTTCTGTAAATGATAGGTCAAACCATCTCCTCAGGTCTTTCAGCCACGAGCTTTGGCGTCTTCCAACTGATCTTTTGCCCTGCTCTTTACCTTCTAATATGATTTGGAGTAATTCATATCTTTCACCTCTCAACAAATGACTCAAGTATTGTATTCCTCTCTCTTTGATTATGCTGAGTAATTCTTGTTGTTTACTAGTGCGCCGCAGTGCCTGACCGTTGGTAACTTTTTTAATCATGAAATTCTCAGCATCCGTCTCTATATATACATCTCAAAGGCATCTATTCTTTTTTCTGTTTCAGAGTCCATTGTCCAACTTTCACCGCCACACAGCAAAACAGAGAAAACAAAACTGTAAAAAATGTTTTCATGTCCATGAGTGTTTTTCTCGCTAATCCGTTAATCATGATTCCACCTTGAACCTCGTCTTATGCTTTTCTAAATATAGATTAAATAATAGTGGTGGTAAGATGCAACCTTGTCGCACTTCTAGTCGGATTCGTATATCTTCAGATATTGTGTGCTCTATTTTAATTGTTGCCGTTTAGTGCCAATATAGTTCTGAGATGATTCGCAAGTCTTGATAGTCAATTCCAGTTGTTTTCAGAATTTCGATCATCTTTTGATGGTTAACGCAGTCAAATGCTTTTCGATAATCAATAAAAGATACATATACATCTACATTCATGTCTCTGCATTGTTGTGTTGACACATTTAAGGCTAAAAGAGCTTCTCGTGTTCCCAATCCATTTCGAAATCCGAATTGAGTGTCACTCATCTGAAACTCACACTTCTTGTAAATTCGTGTATGAATGATTCTGAGAAAAGTTTTAAGGACATGACACATCATGTTTAATATTTGATGGTCATCGCAGTTTGGGGCATTGGATTTTTTGTGTAATGTTAGCAATATTGATTTTAGCCAGTCTGATGGTATTTTACCTATGTCATATATCTTATTAAATAGTTCTGTTATTAAGTCGAGGCTTTTACTTTCGTTGTCTGCAATCAATTTAAGTATTTCGACATTGATATTGTCTGGACCGGTAGCTTTTCCGTTCTACTGAGCTTTTACTGCATAAATAACTTCTTCTTTTGTTATTTTTGGACCTTTTTCATTTATTTGATGATCCGTGGATGGGGTAAAACAAGTCTATCATCGTCAAAAAATGTCTGAATGTATTCTTTTCATATCTCCAGTTTGTCTTCTGTACCTAAAATTATCTCTTTATTATTATTTCTTAATATTGTTTCTTGTCTCTTTCTGTGTCTACCTGTCATTTCTTTCACTTTTTTATTGACATTAAAGGTGTCGTATCTTTCCTTTCCTGAAGTTGTTCAATTTCTAGGCGTTTGGTTGACATTCAGTTTTCTTTGGCTTCTCTGCATTTTTTCTAATGATTTTATTGACTCGTTTGTATTCTATTGGGTTTGTTTTATGTTTTCGTCTTACGTCCATGAGGTCCATGATCTCTTGCGTTATCCATTCTTGTTTTCTGTTGTTTTCCGTGAACCCGATGTCGTCTTCTTGTATCTTTATTTTCGTTTTTAGAGCAGTCCATGTTACTTTAACGTCTGTCTGTACCAAGTTCTCTGACGTTTCTATTTCTTTCTCAACCTTGATACTTATTTCATCTTTATTTTTCAAGTTCTTCAGTTGTGAGATGTCTATTTTTCTTGACACGTTTTCCCTTTTAACTTTAAGAAACCTTTGTAATCTAAAATTCATTATAACTGGATTGTGATCGCTATGAATGTCAGCTCCAGGATATTTTTGCGTATATTTTATGTACCTATTGAAGTTGTTATCGAGCAAAATGAGGTCAATTTGATTTCTAACGATTTTATATTATCTGTCTGCAGGTGATTTCCAAGTGTCTAGCCTTCTAGGATAGAAGGTGTTATGTACTAATAGGTTGTTCTCCTCGCAGAACTGTACCAGTCTATCTGCCCTATTGTTTCTGGTACCGAGACCGTATGCTCCTATGTTGTCTCCTCCGGCACCACGACCAATTTTGTCGTTAAAGTCACCCACAATCATCGTTATCTTGCCTTTTTTTGTCAGTCTCTTTATTTTATCTATATTGTTATAAAAGTTTTCAATTTTTTCTTCTGATTCGTCATTTTTTGGAGCATAGACCTGAATATCATTTAGGTTTCTTAGTTGTTCTTAATTTCAACATTGCTACTCTATCATTTAGAGGGATGAAGTCTATGACTGACTGCTCAATTTTATCTGATACTAATATAGCCGTTCCATATTGATGTTCAACAGGCTCAAACTAAATATTGTCCGACAAGCAAAAAGATGAAAAACTGAGTCAACCCACGAAAACCCTTATAGAACTAAGGCGACAAATGAAAGGAAATAACACTACAAGCAAAGAAGCGATAAATCAAATAAATAAGACGATCACAAAGGCAATAAGAAAAGATATAAGAAACTACAATGTAGAAAAAACAAAACAGGCAATAGAGCAAAATAAGAACATGAAAGTTTTGAAGAGGAGCGCACAAAAGGGGAAAATAGAAATTAACAAACTGAGAAACAGAACTGGAGAAGAAACAACGAACAGAGATGAAATATTAAGAATAGTCGAAGAGTTCTACACAGAGTTATATAGATCAAGAAAAAAAGATAACAATACGGAACCTCCAATTACACTAAAAACTGGGGTATTAAACCAAGGATCAGATTTAATGCCCGATATAACAAAATCAGAAATCAAAGAAGCCCTGAAGAAAATGAAAAATAATCGAACCCCGCGTGAAGATGGAATAGTATCAGAAGCACTAAAAACTGGAGGAGATGTATTACTTGAAAAAATTAAACAACTTTTCAATATCTGCCTTCACAGCGCCAATATTCCAACAGACTGGAACAACGCTACTATGATTCTATTACACAAAGCAGGAGACAAAGCAAATTTAGAGAATTACAGACCGATTAGCCTCCTCAGCCATATATATAAGTTGTTTACGCGAATACTAGTTAAGAGAATGGAAAGAAAATTAGAGACTTATCAACCTAGGGAACAGGCAGGATTCCGAAAAAGTTACGGAACAAATGACCATCTACAAAGTATAAAAACCCTAATAGAGAAAGCAGTGGAATACAATAAACCTCTAGTTCTAATATTTATCGATTTTCATAAAGCCTTTGACACAGTTGAGCTAAGCAAAATATTACAGGCGCTTAAAGAATAGCTTATACAAAATATACCTGCAGGCAACAACTACTGTCAGATTACATACTAACAGTAATCGCATAAAAATAGAACGGAGGGTTAGACAAGGAGACCCAATGTCACCTAAACTTTTTAATACGGTGCTAGAACATGCTTTTAAGAATTTGGATTGGATGACAAAGGGAATAAAAATAGATGGAGAATATCTAAACAACTTACGTTTCGCCGATGATATACTTATAATAGCTGAAGATCTAGGTATGGCAAGAGAGATGGTACAGGAACTCGTTGTGGCTACAGAAAGTGTAGGTTTAAATATAAATATCTCGAAAACAAAAATCATGACCAATTTGGTACCCAACCAGAACATCAGTATTGGTGGTAAAGAAATAGAACTCGTAGATAGATATAAATACCTGGGACATGAAATTATGATTGGCAGGGATAACCAGACTCATGAACTGAAGAGAAGAATCGGCCTTGGGTGGGCAGCATTTGGAAAACTGAGAGAAACTTTTAAAAGTGAGCTGCCCACATGCCTAAAGAGAAAGGTATTTGATCAGTGCGTCCTCCCAGTCTTGACGTACGGAGCAGAAACACTTACCTTAACAAAAGCAGCAGCTACCAAACTGAGAGTCACGCAGAGAAGAATGGAGCGGTCCATGTTAGGAATAACTCTGCGAGACAGAATAGCCAACGAAGACATCAGGAGAAGAACCGGAGTGACTGACATCATCGAGAAGATAGCCAGACTAAAATGGAGATGGGCAAGACATATAGCCAGAATGACAGATGGGCGACGGACAAAGAGGTTATTGGAATGGAGGCCAAGGGAAGACCAGAGAAGCGTCGGTCGACTACCTACAAGATGGACTGACGATTTAAGAAGACTCATTAACAACTGGATAAGAGCGGCGCAAGATAGACGGGGTTGGAAACATGAGGAAGAGGCCTATGTTTAGCAGTGGACTCTTGAGGCTGGATGATGATGATATTGATGTTCTGGGTCAGTTCCTCCTGACCAATAGATGTAATCCAATAGATGTAAGCCAATATTAGGTATATATAATTTCTGAACAGATAATATTCTATCTTGACTCAGTTTGTATAAGATTTAGGTGATCGATATCTACGGTCTTAACTGTAAATGAAATATCCCGTTTAGCAAAGAAAATGGTGCGCCGCTGTTGCAAAGAGAGCATTTTAATTAAGGTGATTAGGTACCGCTCTCGGAGACTTGTGTATACAAATAAATTAACTTTAAAAGTGAATTAATTGCTTCTTGCGTTTAGGACGAGGCACGAAATAAACGTGTCTCGTTTTAAATTAGACTTGTTGAAATTTCTCATTATGTCTCTTCTTTGTTGTACTCGATTTCGGTTTGGCTTTCCGTTTTCGCTTAGAAATGAATTGCGAACTACCGAGAGATTGAGATGAGGTTACTCTTTGCTTCTCAGGTTTTGCGATTTCCATTACTCAATACAAATTCAGTTGATTGTCTCTTAATTTTCTACTTATTAAACTAACCAAAAGTTATTCTTTTTCGAAAACTGTTTTCTTAGGTTTTTTCTGATTTGTTTAAATACCTAACCTAACCTAATCTTCTAAAGAAACAAAAACACAAGAAGAAGAGAAAATGTGGGAAGACATTTCCAGAGTAGTAAAGAAGCAACACAAATATATATATATATATATATATATATATATATATATATATATATATATATATATATATATATATATATATATATATAACAACACAAAAAACAAAATGCAAATATGATTAGGTTGACAATCAATGTAAAATACATCTTCTGTCATCAGACTGAATAGCTCATGAATAAAGTTCTGTGATCATAGATCACTTGCATCACTTTAAGTGCTGTTGGTTGGCAACAGGATGACAAAAGACAGGCGGCGCGAGGTCTCAGCTGAGAAATCAAATAATTACAATAGATTATTATAATAAAAGACAAGACTAAGACAAAAATGCATACAAACTGGAAGTGAAGAAGATAAGAACAAAGACCAAAAGCAAAGGCGAAAAAGATTTAGAACAGAAAATAGGAAATATAAAGAATGATAATTGAAAGAAATGGAAGAATAGAATAGCAGAAAGAAGATAAGAAACTTTTAGAGCTATACTAAGGAAATAAAGAGTGGCTAACAAAATAGAGTTCTAATAGGTGATCACAAATTAAGAAATGGAGAAAAGTTTGATATAGAAGGAATTACAGAAAAGATATGGGAGGATTTGAAAATTGACCCATACTATGAGATAAAACGGTTTGTAACAACTATAGAAAAATTGTCTTAAAGGACATACTTAGTATATAAAATGCTGACTGCGTTACCATCATCATCATTGGTGCTACAGCCCTATAAAAGAGCCTCGACCTTCCGAAGTCTATTACGCCAGTCAGTTCTATCCATTGCCAACTGTTGCCAGTTTGCTGCGCCTATTTGTCTACCATCCTCATCTACACCATCCCTCCATCTGAGTTTTGGTCTACCCCTTTTTCTACTTCCCACAGGTTGTGACATAAGGATTCTTCTAGGAGGGTTGTTCTGCTGTGATCTTGCCAGATGTTCTGCCCATCTTAGTCTTCCTATTTTTATAAAGGATACTACGTCTTTACCACCAAATATATGTTTATATCTGTGATATATCTCGTAGTTGTACCTCCTTCTCCAAACACAATTTTCACAGATGCCACCAAATATTCTTCTCTGGTTGTATAAGGGTTTTGTATATGGATATTTTTGTTTTTTGGCTTAAGATTCTGCTTCTCATATGTCTACTCAGTCCAAAATAGCATTTGTTTGCTAGGATTATTCTTCGCTTGATTTCTTCCGTCATGACGTTTTCCTTGGTGATCAGGGAGCCTAAGTATGTGAATTTGTCCACCACTTCAAAGGTAGAATTATCAACCGTGAATTGGTGGCCGATGTTTCTGGCTCTATTGTTGGGTGTTGATGCCATTATCTTAGTTTTATTTTCATTTACTTGCAGGCCCATATTTTTTGAGGCGTGTGACAAGGTGGTATACATTTCTTCTAGCTTGCGTGTTGTGCAGGCAACTAAATCAACATCATCTGCATATGCCAAAATTTGGAATGATTTATTAAAAATGTTTCCTCTGCTGTCTATTTGGGCATCCCTGACCGCCTTTTCCAAAGCTATGTTGAAAAGGAGACACGCCAGCGCATCTCCCTGTCGCAGCCCAACATGCGTTTCAAATGCCTGTGATTGTTCACCCTGTATTTGGACTTTGCAAACAACTTTACGCATTGTAGCCTTAACCAATCTTATCAGTTTATCGGGGATGTGGAATTCATCCATGGCTTCATACAATTTATTTCTTAGGACACTATCATAGGCCGATTTAAAATCTACGAAAAGATGGTATGTGTCGATATTAAATTCATTGGTTTTTTCCAGTATTTGCCTTAGCACAAAGATCTGGTCTGTTGTTGATCGACCAGGCCTAAAACCACTTTGATATTCGCCAAGAAGCTCCTCTAAATATTCACTCAGGCGACCATATAAAATACTCGAAAATATTTTGTATGCTGTATTAAGGAGGGTTATTCCCCTATAGTTTCTACATTCTAATTCATCGCCCTTTTTGTGTAGCGGGCAAACGATCCCAATACTGGGATTTGTTCCTCATTCCAGGCTCTCAGTATGATTGTATATATATGATTAGTCAGAGTAGCACCTCCACATTTAATAAGTTCCGCGGGTATACCATCACTTCCTGGAGTGGATTTATTATTTTTTAGGTGTTTTATTGCATCCCGTACTTCCTGAATTGATGGCTTCCTGACTGCGTTATTAAAAACAATATTATAACATTTTTCAGGGGGAGTACTGCGAGGTTACGTCTTGCATTTTACTGAGGATTTTCTTGAAAATCTATTGCCATCCATTCTCGCTACATGACAAACCTATCGAAGAGTCTAGATTATAGCGAATTGTAAATTATTGCGTTTTTTTTTTTTAAATAATTGGTAAAGTTAATCGTTGTCTCTGGATCTCCATAACCCATTTTCCCATTATCGCAACAACTTTCGCAATTGTTGTCTTACCTATCGTTTGTCTCGCTTACATCATCTCTTTCGTCTTCCAGGTTTTGTTCTTCCTCCTCTATATTAAGTGCCTGGTTAAAGTATTTCACCCAGCTATTCACTCTGCATTGTCTTGTGGTCGCCTTGAATTCTTGTCTGTTGATAATAACTTTCTAACAGAATACCCTTAATTATTTCTCTGTTTTGATTTTTCCTATATATTTAGGTTTCTTATTTAAGTTTTTTCGTTTTTTTTTGTGTATCCCTTTGTCTGGTAATTATCTACAGCTGTTCTAGTTCTCCGGGTAAGCATCTTTCTATAAGCTTCATATTTTTCTTCTGTTGCATTCTTACCATTTATCGTCAAACCAATGATTTTTTCAGCCATAATTTTCAATATTTTCAGTATCTTTCATTATCAGGGTCCAATAGGAGTCTATATCTTTCTGACCCTCTTAATTCACATTTTGATTCCTTATAGGCTTGAAAATAGGCTCTTTAGACAGAAAACGCAACGAGTGGATAGGAAATATTACGAAGGTAAAATATGTCGTAGAAAAAGCAACACGCAGGTCATAGCATCAGGCAGAAGTACGGTAGATAAAACAAACAAGTGCTTCACGGAGACTCTGGGGATCAAAAGTACCCAAAAAAAGACCACAGATGAGGTGTACAGATGATTTAAAGAGGCATGCCCAAGAAAGATGAAAATCGCAATGGATAGAGAAAAATGGAAGTCAGAGGGGAAGGTCTGTATCTGAACTAGATATAAAAAGGGCTTTACATAGATAGATATTCTGAAAATTAACTTTATTTTCCAGAAACAAATTTCTGTATTTTGTTTTGTACAACGCTGCGTAAAGTACACCAAAAAGGATCAGCGATAACGGGCCTACAAGAGATGCAACGCAGGCGGGCGCCCCTATTTGGGGGGCGCCAAAATGAGCTTTTTTCTGGCAGTGTTGTGTAAAATTGTAAAATAGAAAAATTAATTTTTTAAATGTGATTTCAAATTTCGGTCAAAATACTCAAGTT
Source organism: Diabrotica undecimpunctata (assembly GCF_040954645.1). Lineage (NCBI taxonomy): Eukaryota > Metazoa > Arthropoda > Insecta > Coleoptera > Chrysomelidae > Diabrotica > Diabrotica undecimpunctata. The sequence goes on from NC_092804.1 coordinate 171,634,203, forward strand.
TTTTAAAGGTTTTGTGTCAGCAGTTGGTAGCGTGAATGAATGATTCGTAGTAAAATAAACATTTTACATAAAATTTAGTTTATTAGAAGTTTTATCAATGTAGTATTCTATGTGTTTAGTAATACAGAATAGATTCTCACTCTATTGTGCAGTTAAAAGAACATTATTTACATGAAATGAGAACATGAAATGATATTTGGTAAGTATACCGTATTTTTCTTACATTGCGGTTACTGCATAAGCATAATGTTGAAATTTTAAAATTATTTTTATTTAGTTAAATATTAAACTTTGTACAGTTGTCAAAACGTTGTCAATACTACATTTTGTACGGTGGTGATATTCCAACTCTCAAAAACTCTATTTGGTAGAAAGTTCTGTCTTGATATTGTAGAAAAGTTCTCTTTCTTTAGTTTAATTTGGTGACCTTTGAGGCGATCATCTTGAATTATGGTAAACATTTGACCGAGATTTAAAAAATTGAATTTTAATATTTTGTGTGGTAATTAAGTCGCCACGTTGTCGGCGAAGTTCAAAAGAAGTTAAGTTAAGTAAGCAATATTTCTTATGCAGAAAAGTCTTTCTGCATAAGAAGGTCTTCTCGGTTGCAAAGGAATTCGAGTGGCTTTTCTTTGAACAAAGTTTCCAACAAAGTTTTATCTTGAACCAAATCAGGATACTACGTTGGTCCAGCGTATTCAAGTATGGGTCTTACGTATAGAATGTAAAGTTTACAGAATGATTGCATTGAAACTTTCGAAAAACACCTCGGAATAAGATATAGTCTGGAGTTTGCACGTTTACAAACAGAGGTAATATGGTCGGATTAAGTTAGGCTGCTATTTACGATAATGTAAAGGTCGTTATATGAGAACACAGAATCTAATGGATGCCCGTTAACAAAGTACGGCACAAGTGGGCTATTTTACCATTTCGAAGCCATTTTACCATTAAAGGGTCGTAGCCACTGAGAACACTAAGTTAAAATAGAGTCCAAGTTCATTTGAAGGGTTAGCTGGTTTGTGATTGGATTGGCATATATTTTTGTGTCATCAGCATAGAACGATATTTTACTTGAAACATAATAAGGAACATCGCTGGTGTAAAACGTAAAAAGCAGAGGTCCAAGGACAGAACCCTAAGGCACTAAACCTGTCTTTTGAGAAAGATTCGCCAACTCTAACTTTGTAACGTCGATCTGTCAGGAAATCATCTATCCAACGAAGTAAAGTACCGCGAACTCCAAAATGTTCCATCTTATGTAGAAGTCTACGCTTAGGTACATAGTCAAAGGCTCTAGAGAAATCTAGATAAACAACGTCAAGCGGCTGCGAAATGTAGGAGATTGGTTAGAGTAGAGCGAGCAGAGACAAATCCATGTTGTTTTGTTGGAGTAACATGCTCCTGAGAAGGAATTTGATCATCCCCTCGGAAATAATGGCTTCCATGACTTTGCCAACTACTGCCAACAAGCTAATCGGATGAAGAAGTAAGGAATTCTGGATAATGAAGTTTGCATAATTAGCGTTAAAAGAATTGCAAGAGTGTCTGCGCATTTTTTTAACATTTTTGGTGTTAAACTATCTAAACCAGGTGAAGCGGTTGTGCGAACTTTAATTAAATGTTGTTTGACATGATTATCTGTGAATTCAACATGCCGTAAGGATGCGCCGACACGATTACAGTTAATAGCAGGTAGATAGCCATCATTCGATTCTTTAGTATAAACCTGTGAAAATGCAAGAGAGAGTTTCGGAAGATTCTTTGTCAGAAGAGCATTCTTTGTAGTAGAGAAATGGAAACTTTAGACGTCATGGAGGATCGTATATATTTGTAGCCTTTTTAATGGTACGACTTTCAATTACACTTGCTTCAAAATTTTGTCTTAGAGTTTTTAGAGATGCTTGTAAGTTATTTGAAAATCTGCGGTGGCTTTGGAAATCACTAAGAAGCCCAGTGTGTTTAAATATTAGATAAGTTTGAACGATAAATCTCATAGGCAACACGCGGTGACGACTACAAGTATTCTGAATACATTTTTTACATTACGAATGATATTTTATTTTTTTATTATAAAAAGTTATTTCGAAATTATTACACTCACTAATGGTCGTGGAGAAAATTGATGTTTCTTTTTAAAACTTTGTAATCTCGATCAATTTTTGTTGTAGACTTATTTTTCTATTTTCTCCAAGGATAATACACTTTACAATTTACGACTCTCTACTCTCTGTGTCTCTAAATGAACATAAATACCGTAATTATCGAAGAATGAAGCGGCGTATTCTTCAAACGCCCGCTTGCATTATCCCGAGGCTGTTCTAACTAACATGTAATAATGTTGTTCATCATTAATTCAGCAGCTAATTTGCCAACGCTGCGCTTGCAACACAGCCTAATATTTAACTAATTGCTTCAGATATTATTTATAGAGTGCTAACATTTTCTGAATTCGTGTAATGTAGAAGAGAATGCTGAATTAGATTAACAAAAGAAGTTAATGGTTTAGAGCGAACATTTTTTTATGAATATGTACATATTCTTACGTATGTTCGTATTTTAGTGTAAGATCTTAGTCTTACGTCTTTATGTTATAGAAGATAAACGATGATCTCATTATCATCATCAACATTATCGTCATTATCACCATTACTGTATGGCAGACACCTATTTTAAACAAATTTTATATTATCTGTTTGTCATTATTTCACAATAAATTAATAAGTACCTAAGTTTTAGGCTAAAAATGTTTTCATGCAAACATTTTTTTTTATTAAACACCTACTGTGTTTATACCATTGGAATCTGGTCAAAGCTGACCAATTATAAATTTTTATCTGTCTTAATTTATCAAAGTAAGAAGCATTCTAAGAGCTTACCCTATGGCGTCCTCTTATTTTATCTAACAGCTATGCACTAATACCTAACATGCAAATTCACGACACAGCACTATTCTCTGCTTTTACACTAATTACACTTTACACTAACTCAAATGGTTTTGTTCGTTTGAGTCTTCTCTCTAACCCAGTATTATAGAGGAGCTGGATGGCCTCGATGTTTACGTGTTTATGGAGCCGTTTTTCGAATCTCTGGATGATCTGGATATTACTTTTATTAGCGCAGCCCCAGAGTTGGCAACCATACATCCATACTGGTTTCAGTATTTGCTTGTATATCAGTTGTTTATTATGTGTGGATAAAACTGAATTTCTTCCCATCAGCCAATACATTTTCTTGTAACGGATACCTAGTTCCTCCCTTTTCTTTTTGATATGGGCTTTCCAGCGAAGCTTTGCATCAAGTGTGATACCCAAGTATTTTGCAGTAGATGCGTGCGGTATTTGGGCATCATTTATTCTAATTGGAATGTTTTGGATTTTTGTGTTTGTAAAATTAACGTGAATTGATTTAGACTCGTTTAGTTTGATTTTCCATTTTTTGTCCACTTATGGATTTTATCTATTGACGACTGTAATTTTTCTGCTGCTTCTTCACTGGTATCACCTACTGCTAGAATGGCAGTATCATCTGCGAAGGTGGCTATATCATCATTTTCTAATTCAGGTATGTCGTATGTGTATAACAGGTAGAGGACCGGACCTAATACACTTCCTTGAGGGACTCCTGCTTTAATTTCTTTTAAATCTGTGTAAAAATATTGTAGAGCAGACTTTCTTTTCCTCTAACGATTTCTCAATTATGTTAATAATTCGAAGCAAAATTGGTGGTTTGGAATCATTTTTTTCTCTTCTATTATCGGTTTCATTCTTTTTAGCAAAAGTTTCTCGACCAGCTTTGACATCACTGGTAAGAGTGATATTGGCCTGTAAGAAGAGACTTCTGTTGGTGATTTCCCTGGTTTTGGTATCATTATTACCTCAGATATTTTCCATAAATTTGGGATATATCTTAATCTAAAAGCAGCATTTATTGTGTTGGTCAATTTTACTATGGCTTTGCGAGGCAGGTTTTTTAGTAATTTTCCAGTAATTAGATCGTATCCTGGGGCGTTCTTCAGATTTATATTTTCTTTTATTTCATCAGATACTTCTTTTGGGGATGTTGGTCTGATTGTCTCTTTCATCTGATTAGGCTCTATCCATATTTGATCATTAATTTGGTCTTCATGTGGTTTAAATGTATTTTTTAAATATGTGGCAAATCTCTCTGCCTTTTGCTTATTGCTCCTGGCCCAACTACCATCTTCCAGTTTAATGGGTGGAGAATGGATTACTGGTCTTTTTAGCCTTTTCGTTGCTTTTCATAGGGAGTATTCAGTGCTGCTATCATCCGTTAATTCTCTCAAGAGCTCATTGATTAATTTTTTATATTTTGAATCTCTCTTTTAAGCTTTTGAGTTGCATTGTTCAGGTTCGTTTTATCTTGAGGAGCTCTAGTTTGTTTCCACCTTTTTCTTAGTAATCTTGTCTCTTTAATCAACTTTTTATTTTCCTTCGGATAGTTGTTTCCATTTACTTTTGATACTTGAATCGAAGTGTTTTCCCATACTGATTTTTGTATATTTCGAACAAACAACTCTACTTCCTCATCTAGTTGTTCAGATGTTTTTTATTGTACAGATAATTCAATTGTTTCTTCAAGGGTTGATTTAAAACTTTCCCAGTCTGCTAATTTGTTGGTTAATATTGGATAACACTCCTTTCTAATAATCGTGTCACTCAATGTGAGCATTATGGGTAAATGGTCTGAGTTCATATCCCAACAATCATCAATATTTACATAATTGGCTGAGATATTTTTAATAATGAAAAAATCAATTAAGTCGTTCCCTTTTGGTATTGTCAATCTTGATCTCCATTGAGTGCGCTTTGCATTAAAGTCACCTCCAACGATATATCTTTTTCCCATACTCTTCATATTGTTCTTTTTTAATGGAATGCTTAGAGGGGCTATAACTTGAACTTATAGTAATTTCGCAATTAGTTTTGAGCTTGATACATACTGTGGTTGCTTGTATATGTTCAGTTTTATATTTTAACTCCTTATAATGCTGAATATTATTTTTTATTATTATTGCGCTGCCTCCTTTTGCTGCATTGTCAGGATGTATAGTGTGGTATATCTTGTATCCTCTAAATTTTATGAAAGATTGTTTAGTGAAATGTGTTTCGGATATGAGACACAAGTCAACTTTTTCTATGTCTAGGACTGCTTGTATAACTCATTTTGATGTGGTAGCAGTCCATTAGCATTTCATTCCATGATCCGTAATTGCTTAGCCATTTCTAATTTTCGGTGTAGCACTTTGAGCGCTATGTTACAATCTGGTCACTCTTACTTCTATTTGAGTTATTGTGTCCTCTATCTTAATTAGCTTTTCTAATATCATTTTTAATGTATTGTCGGTTTCTACTTCTTGATGCGACTGTTTTGTATTGTTTACTACATCACTATACTTTTTATGATGCAAATATAAATTATTTAAAAGTTATTAATATATAGCTGTTCGGGAAAGTATTTAGTATTTATTTTCTTATTTTAAATTTAATATTTTTATAACATTTAACATTTTTATCACGGGACGATAATATGATCTTATTTAATGGAATATTCTAACTACTTATTTACTACTAAAAGATATTATTTTCTTCTATTCCTTCGTCAGTTGCTTTAGTGACTGAAATTTCCAACTCTTGCGGATTGTGAAATTGCACACTTTAGAGATCTTAGTGCAAGTTATTAAGCTATATAAAACAATAAATAATTTCGACAAAACGAGGCTATTTTCATTAACTCTTGAGCTCAAACTTTTGTCGCCAGTAATAATTATTATTTTGCAACTTATTAAAAGGACGGTTGATGCAGTAATTTGCCAGATATTGTAATAAATATTTTTTGTACGGTCCTGATTTAATGTTTATTCATTTAACGAACATACCCACCTGCAAAATCATCCTCCACCTCTTTCTCTCTTTCTCTCGCCGAAAAACTCCCATCTACGCCACTTATTGCAGCTAACTAACCATACCGAGCTTATCCTAATTACGGCCGATAATTAGCGTCGCGACGCTTCTCTGCCGGCGTCTCGGGTGCGCCGCAGCGCAGCGATGCTGTTTTGTTTCCGCCACCAACGCCTACCGGTAGCCTAGCAACGGCGATGTGAGCATCGCATTCGCCAACTAGATGTTTTATGGATTTTCGACCGACGGCTTTTTAGATCATCATCAGGGTATTTTTTGTGTTGTGTTAATTACGTTTCCGTAACTTTTTGCAGGTCCGCAGGGGGGCGCCGCTTCGAACGTACGACGAGCTGCTATGTGCCAATTAGAGGATTACGTTTAATGGTACATTTATGACAGACTGGTTATAACTTGGGACAAAATGATTTAACCGTTTAAGATAGAAATGTTTTATAGTCATTTAAAATTTTATTAATTACTACAAAAATATTTTAATATGTGGCCCTATAAGAAGTATGGACAAATTAAACTACTGTCGAATAAGAGTGTTTTTTTTTTAATTCGTAATATGTACTTTGTAGAATAGAACTACATATTATTCCATTCATTTAATTTATAATACTCTGTAGAGTGAAGTTTATAGCCTCGTGACCACCCCCGCTCCAGCACTCAATTGTCCAGCCTTTTCATCAACAATGCAGATTAATTACTTCGAACTCTAAATGATTATCTATGATCTTATAATATTTAATCTTAAATATAATCTTAATATTAATAACTCCGTTGAACCAAAAGGGGATTGGCATTGATCTTAACAAGTAAATAAACACACGTCGAGCAAAGACACGGTTATTTTGATAAATAGTCTAAAACAGTACGGTCGAAAATAATTTGAAATATATATATATATATATATATATATATATATATATATATATATATATATATATATATATATATATATATATATATATATATTATGAGATGATTGGTGTTTAAAGAAAATAATTTATAAATTATATACTAGATAATATTAGATATAAAATGTATTTGGTTATTTTAAGAATTTATATACTAGAGAATTTAAGAAAAATTATTTATGTGAGGGCATTTTTAAGAAATTAGCATGTAATAAGTGTAAAAAAAGTTTTGTTTTAGTAATTATGATGTAGATATATTTAAGTGAGCCATGTGCCAACTATACAGTAAGTGACAGATAGAAATTAATAATTATTACGAATATAAAGTGGGGTTATAATGATATGTTGTTTAAAATGTGTAGATTATTAAATTAGAGTGTTAGTTACTAATTTAAGTGTATATTCTGATCTGAAAAGCCTAAATGTCAACAAAATTATCAATAGAAAATTAAAGAATTCTCCAGAATGCAGAACTTGACCTTTGTTTACGGTGGAACATTCTGGAATAATGGTTATGTCTGTGGATCGAACATATACTGTTTCCAGAACATCCATATAGAAGAAATAGAAGAAAATCGAATAGGATTTCTTGCTAGATGATTCTGGAACATGGAAAAAGATATAAATACCCGGTGATTTTTATTCAAGTCAATCAGTTATGAGTTACAGTTACTATGAGTCCAGTTTAGTATGAAAGTTAATTAGAGCATGAAATAGAAGTCAGATCAATTATAGTCAGACAGAAGGTCCAATTGTTCAATATAGTGAGTTAAATAAAGATTAAGAAACAGTATAAAGAAAATATTATTGAAGATTAAAAATTATGTAATGTATAAATGGTGATTGGATAATGGAAGAAGTATTAATTGAAAATTAAAATTATATAATATATTTGGTGATTTGATATTGGTATACTGAAAAGAAGAATAAATATAAATGCTGTTTGCTGGTTTGCTTGGTGGTTTATAAATGCTTAAGAAGAAATATATTTTAAATTGGTGGAAGTTGATAATTGGAAAAAGTAATTTCACAAAAACAAGGATAACCGAAGCACGAAGACATTGAGTGGTGATTAGAATCTATACAGTGGAAAACAGTTCATTTAGGCATTCAGTGACAGAAAGGTACAAAATTTTGTTAATATAATTTAGTTAGTGTCATAACAATTTCAATTTTGAAGATAGTTTGTTTAAATTTTACATTGTCTATAGAATTTAATTAGTTTCATAAGAATTTCAATTTAAAGATAGTTTATTTTAAATTTACATTGGCTAGGTTAGATATATATGTGTGTTTCATAATAGATATAATAAAGATAATTTAAAAAAGTACTTACAAACTAATTCTTTGAGAACCGCGATAAAAACCCTATATTATTAAATAAACACTCATTGCTCATCATTCACAAACAATACATCATAACAATATATATATATATATATATATATATATATATATATATATATATATATATATATATATATATATATATATCCAATATAAGATTAAATCTTTTAACAAAAGCTGCTATCGCTTTGTTGAATTAAATATCCAAATAAAAAGCCTGGGAGGACAAATTCGTTAAACTTCCCGTGCTCGAATCGGTATCTATAGAGTGTTATGACTCATTTCAGCAACCCTATTTTATCAGACACTTGGGCTGATAAAATATCAAACTCGGAAAGTTCAACGAAAGTCTCCTAGAACTTGACCACTGCAGTGGTTAGTGTACACAGGCGCCACCTACTTTGATAGGTGGCTCTGCCATTAACGAAGACGATTTGGTAATATCGTTTTCTGTCCTCTAAGCTAGACGAAATGTGTTAAAGAATAAAAGCTCTGTACGCTACCCACCGCAGTGGTCAAGTTTTAGAAGACATTCCTTAGACTTTCCGAGTTTGAATTTTTATCAACCTGAGTCTTTGATGAAGGAGGGATGCTGAAATGAGTCATACCACTCTACTGATACATATCGATCTGAGTACCGTAGTAGAGTAGAGTACTCGATCTGAGTACTGAGTTTGCCGAATTTGTCTTCCTAGGCCATTCTTCTTCTTGATGTGCCTATCCGTTACGAATGTTGGCGATCTTCATGGCAATATTTATCTTATCTGCAGCAGCGCAAAAAAGCTGCACAGATGTTGTATTGAACCAGATTCTGAGGTTATTTAACCAAGATGTTCTTCTTCTTCCTGGACCTCGTTTTCTAAATATTTTTCCTTGCATGATGGCTTGAAGGAGAGCATATCTGGATTCATTTCGCATATGTCCGAAGAACTTTAACTGTCAGTACCTCTCGGTTCTTATTCATTCTTCTGAGGACCTCCTCATTTGTGACTCGGTCAGTCCACGGGAACTTAAGCATTCTCCGATATAGCCACATCTCAAATGCTTCCAGTTTTCTGCACATATCTTCGCTCAAGGTCCACGATTCGACACCATAAAAAGACAGAGAAGACGTAGCATCGCAAAATTCTTACTTTTGTATCAAGAGAGAGGTTGTGACTCTTGAAGAAGGCCCCCATCCGATTGAAGGTGGATCTAGCTTTTCCGATGCGTGCTCTAATCTCCTGGTTGTTGGTCCATTCTTCATTTATTATGGTGCCGAGGTAATTGTAGTGTGTCACTCTTTCTACAGGGGATTAGTTGATGTGGAGTTGACCTTCTGTTATCCTTTTCTTGCTAATTATCATAAGCTTTGTCTTCCTAACGTTTATATTGAGTCCATATTGTTGTCTGTAATACGTGATTTTGTTCATAAGAACTTGTAGGTCTTCTAAGTTGTCCGCAGAATACCTTTTTTAGTTTCGCGCAAAGCTTCGATAAATATTCTTTCAGAGTACAGATTGAAGATTTGAGGAGACAAAATACAGCCTTCCCTCACTCCAAGCATGATTTTCACATAGTCGGTGTGTTCGCCTTTTTTATTTTCTGAGTTTGTCGGTTTGTTGTAAATAAAACTACTTAACTATTGCTTAAACGTTTCGGCAACTTTGCCATTTTCAATAAGTACTTTATTTTAATAACATTTGGTAGGTATCTTAAGATAGGAATGGTTCAGGATCGTATCTTAAATATCTACCATAGTGCATTTAAAAACAACTCAATTTATCAAATTATGATACACATTGAAAAGATCTTTGATGTCAGTCTTATTATTGATAGAATTTGGATCTTTTTTATATGAATCATCTCCAATATACATCTTTTGTTGTAATTTTGTTGTGTTTTGTTTGTTGAGCTGTTGTGTTTAATGCATTGGTCTGTACACTATGTTTGTGTGCAACAACTCTTCTATGCAGGTATTGGTGTGTTTGTCCAATATACGTTGACTTACAGTCTTCACAATTTATTTTATAAATAACATTTGATTGATGATCTTTATTGACCTTGGGTTTAAATTTTGAAAAATATTTTCCAGATGTTTTTGATGATTTATGTCCAACATTAATATAATAATAACTTTGCCAACATTTTTAACATTTGTTTAGAAAATACATTAATGTAAGGTAAGGATATATAGTATTTCTTTAAGTTAGTGACATTATTATTATTGCTGGGTATGGTTTGGGTTTGTTTTGGTTTGGTATTGGAATTAGATTGATTTCTGATAATATAACTTCTTTTTTTAATTAGAGGGTTGTAAATCTGGTGGTAGTAATAATTATTTTTTTCTAAAATATCTTTAACTTTTCTCAAATTTGCGGAATGGTATTGAGAACTAGATAGCTTAATTGCTCTGTCAGTAAGACTGAACACAACACCTCTTTTATAGCCTATGGGTGCATTGGTATTAAAATTTAGATATCTTCCGGACCAAACGTCTTTTGTAAACCGGTTAGTTGTTATCATTCGGTTATTTTTTTTTTTTTTTTTTTTTTTTGGCTTAGACTTATCGTCATACAGCCAGACACAAAGGACTAAGACAGTCATCATTATAATTATTTACCTAAATGCCCTATCAAAATAAAAGACTATTACATCGATATAGGAGAACAGGGACACACTCTTCTCGCCTAGGGACCTATCAAGGCATTTATTTATATAAGACACAACAACACTAGGTCACGGAGAGGAGGAAGTTATACAAATGGTTTAAAACAAAGGTAACAAGATTAACTAAATAATTTTTAGAGAATTATAATGATAATTTGCTGTCTTTTAAAAATTGAATTAAGGAGTTGTAAATATCTACAGAGCCAAGTGATAATAAATATAGTATATTCCAAGGAGCTGCTATTTTATATTTTAATAAATCATTTATAAGTTTGGATGAGTACACTCTGTTTTTAGAACAACCAAAAAATATATGATCTAAATCACTTTCCTCTCCACAATGCTCACATTTGTCATCATCCAAAACCTTTATTTTAAATAAGTGCTTTGAATAACATGCGTGTCCGAAACGTATTCTAATAATGGAGGTTATGTGCCTCCTGGAAGCTCTAAAAGACTTGTACCAAGGAAATTTGGGAATATCTGGCTGAATTATCGAGTATCTATTTTGGTTCACAAAAGAGTATTCCTTCCACTGGTAGCTCCACTCTCGAAGCAATGTTAACTTGCAAGAAACAATACTGTCAGAAAGCGTTACTTTATGTAGAATACCAGTATCTGATAAAATGCTTTCTTTGGCTAATAAGTCGACATATTCATTATGTTCAAATCCTGCATGTGCTTTAATCCAGAGAAAATGTACATTGATTCCTTTAGTTAAAAGAGTTTGAATAATATGTTTAATTCTATAAATGTATGGGCAGTCTTGTAACTTAGGTGGTCCATATTTACCAATGGATTTTAACACTGCTAAGGAGTCCGATAGAATTAGAATATGGGCAAACTCAACTTCAGCTACATATAATAAAGCTTCATATATTGCAATAGCCTCTGCTGTATAAATCGAAGTTTCCGGGTTCAGTTTGAATTTCTTTTCTATATGTTCCGATGGTATAAAAAAAGCGCATCCGGTTCCATCTGGAGATTTAGACGCATCTGTATATAGAGTTATTGCCTCTTTGTATTTGCTTGTTAAAGATAGAACAATATTTTTATTTAAATATATATTTTCACTATAATTTGGTACAATAATATCTGTATGTAAAAGAGTAATTTTTGAATATATAGTTCGTTCTATCTATATTTTTTAAAAGTGCTATATTTTGATTATACGCTTCGCAAAGTAAGGGAGATTTCTTTTTTTGTTTTGTATCATTCGGTTAGTGTTGTTATATTTTAAACTTAAATCAATAAAAGTAATTTTATTGTTTTTTTTTCTAGTTCATCAGTAAATTGAATGTTATTATGAAAATTATTGAATAGGTATTTGAAAAGTATGATCGATTACATGATCCCAAATTCCGAGTAAGCAGTCATCAATATATCGTTTGTAAAAATGTATGTTGTACTTCAATTTAGAGATGACTGCTGTTTCTAATATTTCCATTACTAAATTTGCCATTGGTGCTGAGATAGGCGAACCCATCGCCACTCCAGAAATCTGAGAATAGTATTCATTTTCATGTTGGAAGAACGCTGAATTGAGGCAGAATTTTACATCCTCTAGAAATTCTTCAACAGGAAGAGAAGTATGTGGTTTGATTTCATTCCATCTTGTCTTGACACTGTTTAAAGCTATTTAAATTGGGACGTTAGTGTATAATAATTTTTCGTCGAAAGATATAAGTTTGTGATTAATTGGTACAGACTGTTTTGAAATAAAATTGTGAAAATTCCACGAATCCTGTATATGATAGTTGCTTTTACCGATTACATTTCCCAAAATGTCTGCAAAATATTGGGAGAGGTTGTATGTTGGACTTCCGATATTACTAATAATTGGACGAAGAGGAATGTTGTTTTTATGTACTTTTGGAAGTCCACAAATATATGACGATGTGCCATTGTGAGATATTAATTTATTTTTTAAGTTTAAGTCTATGTATTTCTTATAAGCTAGTATTTGAAGCTGACACTAGAAAATATAGACCTTATTATGATGTTACTAAGATGTAAATTATTAAAGATTATTTAAATTAAAGTAGTTTGTGCATCTAAATATATTATTTTAACTTCTGCGAGGGATAAGGTAAATGTAGCAATAACTTCGAAATTATGGCATTTAAGTATAGGAAACATTTCATAAAAAATAATTAGTATCAAAAAATATACAGGGTGTTCAACTAGAAATAAGAAAATTTATTAGGTTTCCAGAAGAACGGAAGATCTCACAACAATGTAAATATCACCATAATATCGGCCGCATCACAAGGCTCTTACACAGCAAAATCTATGATGATCGTACTAGCCGTTTCTGAGGTAATTGAGGCGTTCCATACATAAAACTCGCTCTGTTTAATAAATGTATTCTATGATATTAAATGAAATCTTTTGAGATAAATAAAAAATGTTTAAGTATGTATTAAAGGCATAAACTTTATCCTTTCCCGTTTCACAGTGTGCCATCCACCTGATCAAAATTCTCAAATTAAATAACAAATAAAAAATACATCCCATAGTTCGTGTTGAGATTCTATTAGCTTATAGCCCTTTTTTACGTGAACCGTTTTATAAATTGAACAAAAAAGTAAAGTATGTTGTCATTTGCCGCCAAAACACCAGATTGTTTGCTTTGCTTTATCTGTCCGTGCGAGATTTAGGAAACGATCACCGTAAAATGGGGAGAAAATGAGGCAATTGAAAAGCAATTTATCATCGTCTAGGCAGGCCGCGGTTGACAAAAGAAGGAAGACGTTCATGCATGCGTGTTTTGTTTAGAAGCATGTTCGCCTGTTTGAGGCTGATATCAGGGGTGGCCAGGACATTACTTTGTTTATATTGTATTTATTAAATATCCGTTAGCTGATAGAAACATTATGGATTGCAGCCCGCAATATTACCTAATATTATAAATTCACTAAAGGAATTATTATTTTATTATCGGCATTAATACTTGCGACTAACTCAACCACAACTTTCTGGACTACACAAAGGAAAAAAATGATTACTATAATATAAAATTAAACTATTCTCCTTATTCTTTTTCTTCTCTTGTCCTCAACATAAGACGAGAATCAAACTTTTAAGTGGGTCATTACGAAAAACTCTGATTAATTAATCTTCAACTAAGCACATATAATTTGATAACCATTGCAAATTTGTCTCTATGTTCTGCTTTTCTTAAAAGCCTCTGTGTGTTCAATTCGGTTTAGTCGCGAATGGTTTTCAGTCAGTAATTTAAAATTGCTAGAAGCCCTTTCTTGTTGTTTCTATTTGCTCATTTGTCCAGGAGATTTATGTAAGTACTCCTTCGTTTCATTTTTTTGGTGGTTGCCCCAATCCGACCCCCTTGTCATTTAACTTATCCACGACCCCAGCTCTCCAATTAACCTCTGAGTGCCGTCCGCATAAGTATCGATTATTTTGCTTGCCTTATCTCCGCCCCAATTTTCTACCCCTCATAATCTTACTATATGGTTGGCAAAATATAAATTCGTTACAGTATATGTAATCGAGAGCAGAAGGTACTGTGTTTTTTCTCTGGTGGTGAAAAGACTAATTTCAGGGATTTCTTACACAGTTTTAGGTTTAAATTTTTTTTTATTTGTTTGTTTTACCCATTGTTTACTGCTAGTTGCTTAATGTTAATCTCTGTAACATGCTATGGTAGGCTGCCAATTTATATTGTGTAGGATGGTATGATGAATTGTACATGGCGGTGTAAGTATGGGTGTGCTTATGAAATACGGAAAACTCATATATGTTTTCTTATAATAAATTGGTGCACACGGTATAACGTAATACTCTAGTATCTTTGTAATATACCTATGAGATATCAAACCACGTCCCTCGTCGAGACTGATACCTCCTCAGACCATAACTGAGCAACCCCCAAAATTTACTGTTCCACTGATATTCAATAATAAAAAGTAAATTGACACACTGATGGTTTTCTTAATTTGCATGTTCCCGCGTAAACTAAAGCCAACGAATTTGATGGTCTGATGTCATGCGGTAAGGAGAGGACCAGTTGTAGCTCTGCACGGGTCGATTATTCAAATATATCATATTCTCTCAATTTTCTTCTAAACGTATCTTAAATTATGAAACTGTTGATATTACGCGAAAACTTTTGTTTTAAGAGAATACTGTAATAGTACTATTCTGTTCATAAGAGTAACAAAGAAAAAGCGAGAAACTTTTTTGAAGAAGGGAATCCATGGCCTGTTTTTAAACACCCTGTGTATATAACTTATTTTTTGGATTCTTAGTTTTAAATTCTATATATATATATATATATATATATATATATATATATATATAAATTATATATTTAAAAGAAATTAGTTTCGATTTAAGAAAAACTTGATAATATCAAGATATTTATTCTTCCATTAGCCCATTTGAAATAGCATTAAAATTCATAGGTTCTATATTAAAAAGAGAGACGGAGGCCAATTAGAAGAAGAGCAAACGATTTGAGAGAGTAGCAGCAACGGTAGTTAGACGATGCATTCTCTGGCATGAGCGAGCGCCATCTATCTGAGTACAAACCGAAGCAAATATTTACACAACTCCGCTAACAAAATTAAGTGGAATTGAAATGGAGTCCAAAGGTAAACTGAGCCGGAAAAGCTGAATATATATTTGGGGGAGAGAAGTCGGTTTGAAATAGGGAAGTTGCCAGTAACTTCCAAGGCAAGAATTTTGAAATTAATGCGATGTAGTCGGTATAAATCTAAGTTATTAGATATATATACAGTGTTTTTACAAACTATTTATTTATTTTTCCTAATTCTAACAATTAAATCACTATTGCTCTGCAAGACAATCACTGGGAGATCACTGAGAGGGCGTCTTACGACACACCGCAGTGATATCAATTTATCTAAGCATACTTGTGCTCTTGCCCAACATGCCATTAACACTAAGCATGAAGTAAACTTTAATGAAGTTAAAATTCTTGGCACTGAACGCAATCTCGTTAAAAGACAGTTTTTAGAAATGTGTGCAATATTAAAACATCCTAATACTCTTAATAAGAGAACGGACATTAGTAATTTGAGCCAAATTTATCATGCATTAATTTTACAGAATTAGGCTTGATATGTTGTTTACTTAAATTTTGTCCCATTTTGGGGTTTTCTTTATCACATTTTCTTATAATAAATTTAAATAAAAATAAAAATAAATATAAATAAATTATTCCTTCTTTAATTAAGATTTATCAACTCATTTTTTATTAATATTTGTCAATAACACTTTTACATAATTAAGTAATTGTTCTTTTTGATGAACTTGTTTGATAAAACTTTAAATTGAATCTGATTCATAGAATCCTTTTCATTATGGTCCTTAATATTTGAACCTTTGGACTGTGGAAATTTTTATTAATCTTCACCTGTTAGCTGGCTAACTAGTGACGTCATAATATTACAATATATGATATATATTGGATTGACTTCTCTTGCTTTGTTCTTTGTTGACAGATCAATCACTGTAGGGTTAAATGGTGATCTTAACCACCTTTTCCTTTCACTGCTTGGTTTTTTAACGACAAGTTGTCAACCAAATTTATCACACTCTTTGAATATACCGCCTTATACATAGAGGTTGGTAGCTTGCCTTGCTGTTTATGTCATTGTGACTTCAAGGCCACTTCTACTCACGTTGTTGTGCGTGGGTGTCAAAAACTTTTAAATTCATTTACCAACGAGCCTCAGTAAGCTAAAGACTGGTAACTTCATTTTTTTTTTCTTTATTACTATTAATCTTTAATAACTTATAATGTTACCTAAAGTTAAAATTAAAATATAATTTTTAAATAAATTTGTTGGAAGTGCAATCTAATGATCTTTCTAGTTCTTTACACTTTAAAATAAACCTTAATGTTTTTTACTAAGTTTTTATAAAATTTTTTTTATATATACATGTATTTTTATCACATGTTCTTTTGCTGTGCTAATTTTGTCAAATTGCAAACTTTACCTAGTTTCAATTAATTGTTATATACAACGTTAACTCTGAATATCCAGCTTTGTAAGCTTTTTCATATTTTTTACATCACTGACTGCTACATGTCTTTGTAAGGTAACACACTTTGGTTATAACTTCTCTATGGATGTTTGGTTTCATATTGTTCTTTTTAGATGAACTGATGATGCTTTCTGAGCAGAAAGCGAAACGTCTTCAATAAATAGATGAAGTAGCCATCGTCTTTGTCTTTTATTTCTCCACTTTGACCGATAAACCCACCACTCTTCGAGTGTACCTTAGTTTATATATATATATATATATATATATATATATATATATATATATATATATATATATATATATATATATATATATATATATATATATTAAATGGCCAAATATATGGCCTAGGAGGACAAATTCGTTAAACTTCCCGTGCTCGAATCGGTATCAATAAAGTGTTATGATCATTTCGGCCTAGCCCAGCCTCATCAGACACTTTGGGCTGATACAAATTCAAACTCGGAAAGTCCAACGAATGTCTCCCAAAACTTCACTACAACAGTAGTTAGCTACAAAGGCGCCACCTGCTTTGGCGGCCGTGAACGAAAACGATATGATAATATCGTTTTCTGTATCCTCTGCGCTATGCGAAATGTGTAAAAGATATAATCTTTTAGCGAAAGCCGCTATCGCTTTATTAAATTAAATGGCCAAATATATGGCCTAGGAGGACAAATTCGTTAAACTTCCCGTGCTCGAATCGGTATCAATAAAGTGTTATGATCATTTCGGCCTAGCCCAGCCTCATCAGACACTTTGGGCTGATACAAATTCAAACTCGGAAAGTCCAACGAATGTCTTTCAAAACTTCACTACAACAGTAGTTAGCTACAAAGGCGCCACCTGCTTTGGCGGCCGTGAACGATATTATCATATCGTTTTCTGTATCCTTTGCGCTATGCGAAATGTGTAAAAGATATAATCTTTTAGCGAAAGCCGCTATCGCTTTATTAAATTAAATGGCTAAATATATGGCCTAGGAGGAGGACATATATATATATATATATATATATATATATATATATATATATATATATATATATATATATATATATATATATATATATATATATATATATATATTGTTATGATATGTAAAATCGAGAAAAATATTGGTTTGTTTAAAAATATTTCAAAGTTCAAAAACATTAAAATAATTCAGATAAGTAGGATAATATCCAACAAACATTTCCAAGAAGGAAAGTTATTAAATTCTTGGATTACCTGTACTAAACAAAATGTAAGCTTTGCATAAATTATTTCTTTGTTATACTTGAGTGACCCGCATAATTTTAAGTGAAATCCAAAGACAATTGAACCACATTAATGCAGTGATTAGAGACAAATAGAAGAGATTTTAGAAAGAGGTTTTTGTTAGTTTTAAGAATTATAGAAAATAATATTTGTAAATAAGTTTTAGGAAATTTTATAATTATAGGTAAAAATTTGTTTGTTATCGAAATGAAAAAATGGGGGAATTGTGACGAGTTTTGATTGGCGGAGATTGAAAAAGGTGGGATAAGTATGTAGGAAAAAGTTTAGCGAGATTGAGGAGAGAGAAAGGATAATCAGTTGGTTTCCAAGTTTTGTAAAACGAACAGTGATTGTTCTCTGGCGGTTCCTGAAATGTAGCAAGCAGTAGTGTTGAATGTTAGTGAGTTTTTGTGGAGTTAGTGTATCTGACAGAGGCTGAAGCAGCAAAATATTGTAAGTCATATTTCTCTACTTATATTCCAAGAGTCACTGTTCAGGCCAACGAGAGATTCAGTTTATCGTAAAGAGAAGATATTCCAAGAGTCATTTTTCACTCGGGCCAACGAGAGATTCAGTTTATCGAGAGGAGAAAGGCTATCATAATTTGAATGATTTGTGCTTTTGAAGGAGATCATTAAGGACGATATACTTGCAACAATCTGTGTAAGATTGCTGATTACATAGGGAGCGGTTGAGACGAGATAATCTAGTCTACAAGGAACAAGGATTTGGACCACTCATCATCAGAGAGAGATATTTTGTTTCAGCAGTTTTTTTCTTTTATTGATAACACAATTTTTACACGTAATTTAGAAAGGATATAAATATTTTGATTAGGAGAGTTAGAATAGTTTGGGATTTTGAGATTTCAATTAATATTGTTTGTACCATTAATTTTGATTGTTCACGTACGGAGAACAAAATTTTGAGAATCCTTATATGAGATTTGTTTATTGAAAACTTTTGAGTGTGAATTATTTCATTATTTTTATTTCAATATATTGTGTTAGATCATATGTGTTTTTTATTATTCCGGTATTCTCTGGACCTTACCTTTCACATGTAATAGCATAGATATTGAAGCACGAATTTAACCCTGAGATAAAAGAATTAAAATTGTGATAGAGTAATAATCATATCATTTAAATAATTTTAATTAATAAAAAAAAAAATATTAGCTAATTATTGCTTGGCGCACCAAGACTTTAAATATCACAATAATATATATATATATATATATATATATATATATATATATATATATATATATATATATATATATATATGTATATGTATTAATGTGATATTAAAAGTCAGAGATGCGCCAAGCAATTAATTAGTTAATTAATTAATTAATTAAACTTATTTAAATGATGCAATTATGATTTTATCACACTTATCTCAGGGTTATAATCGTGCTTCAATATCTATTCTTTACATATGATAGGTAAAGTCTGAGGAATACCGGAATAATAAACATATATGATACAAAATTATATATTGAAATAAAATTCACACTCAAATATCTTAAACAAAAAATATCTCATACAATGATTATCAAAACTTTGTTCTACGTACGTGAACCTTCAAAATTTAATGTTATACACTATATAAATTAAAATTTCAAATCAAAATTGTTGTTCTATATCTCCTGATAAATACTTCTATCCTTTCTGAAGCAATAAGAAAAAAAAACTTGTTGATAAAAAATATTGACGAATGGAAAATAATTATCTCTCTGATAATGAGTTGTCCAAATCCTTGTTCCTTGTAGCCTACACTATCGATTCTTAGCAGTTCCCTAGTTAATCAGCAATCTTACAACAAATTATTGCGAGCCTCTCGTCTTCAATGATCTCCTTCAGATACACGTATCGTTCAAAAGATAACAGTCTCTTCTCCTCTCGATAAACTGAATCTCTCGTTCCGGCCTGAACAGTGACTCTTGGAATATATAAGTAGAAAAGTATGACTTACAATATTTTACTGGATCAGCTTCCGTCAGGATACACTTAGTCCACGAAAACTCACAAACATTAACTTCTAATGCTTAATATCACTTGGGAACCGCCAAAGAACAACGACTGTTCGCCTTGCACCCTTGGAAAACAACTGATGATCTTTTTTTCCTCTAAAATCTAGCTAAACTCTCATTCATCTATCTCTCCCACTTTTTTTCACTCTTTGCCAATCAAAGTTCGTCATATTTATCCCCATTTAGATAACAAACAACAATTTTACCTACAATTATAAATTTCCTACAAACTATTAACATGCTAATCGGTTTCTACAAATTCTTAAGAACTAACAGAGAAATATAATTTCTAAATTCTACCCTATTGTCTTTATTCACTGTACAAGTCCATTTGGAAAACCCGGTCGTATTGTTCAATTCACTACGTTCACTCAAATATATTTTACAAAGAAAATAATTTATGCATATCTTAAATTTTGTTTACTACAGGTAATCCAAAGATAATGGACTTTCTTTTCTTTGAAATATCTTTCATAGTTTATCAGTTGAAATATTTTGAATTATTATATTTTACAATTTGAAATATATTAAAAGCAAACCAATATTATTTTTAATTTTTACATAGCATAACAACTCTCCAGGATATCTTGAAAATCTATTTAGATGGTCTATTTAGTAATTTTAATTTTATCTTTGGCGAATAAAATGAATCATAACAGTATATATATATATATATATATATATATATATATATATATATATATATATATATATATATTAAACTTAGAGCTAAGATTAATATTATTATAAAAATTAATATTAAACTCACCAGTCTTCCGAACATTTTAATATATATATATATATATATATATATATATATATATATATATATATATATATATATATATATATATATATATATATATATAAATGCCAAATTTAGTTTTTTTAAAACCGTTCCGTCAGAACTATCAAAAGTTTCAACACTTTGTTTACGATATTAATTTAATAATCCACTATCGGTGCTCTTTTTTCCACTCACATCATTAATTCACGATAACATCGCCGGTTTTCGTTTTTATCAAACGTTTTGCAGTGACAGTTCTTCTAATTTTCATTCGATTTAAATCTAAAATGACTGACTGGCTGTTTGTGGGCCAGCCGCACACGATGATTGATCACATAATTGTTTTTTGCGTCGAAAATGGCTTTGGCTTCTCATGAAAGGGTCGCTAATAATAGGGAATTGTGGGAAAGTTTACTTGCTCAGTAGCAACATAAAAAACGCTAAATGTTTAAAGATATATTATAGTTTTTACTCTGTAAGTAGATATTAGTTGATTAATCATAGATAATCTTTATTAAATTTCAGCTAGGAAACTTAGTCTAGGTATTTTCAAGATATCTGCAAACAGGCACTGGAAATTTTCTCCATTTTTCCAATATTTTTATAAATTGACGCATAGACACAATGTTAAATAAGTTCCAGTTTCGCTTGGAATTCTCATTAACTCCATTGATCTGTCCATTGATCTCTATGTTAATTTTCCCATGCGTGTTTATCTATTTGAGATCTGCCAACTTTTGTATTTTTAATATAAGATTGATGTTTACTTATTCTAACATTTAATGGTCTTGATGTTTCACCTAAATAAAATGTTCGCATTCACAAGGTATTTTATAAATACAATTCTTTATTATTTTTTGTTCATTCATAGGTTAGTTTTAGATAAAATAGATCTCAAAGTGATTTTTCTTTTGAATGTTGTTCTTCTTTTTTCTCTTTATAAGCGATTCTGCTTGTTCATTGGCAGGTTAATACCTCTATTGAAGGTTGCCACTCCACCTTTTGCGCGGTCGTGTGATACTTCTTATCTCTTGATATTTTGACGACACGGGTCTCCTCCATTCTGCTTATGTGGTTATTCCATTCTTTTTCTATTTTGTGTCCATTAATTTATACACGTTACATTTTCTTCTAATGTCTTCACTTTTCTATCGATCTCTCAGCGTATTTCCTGTAATTCTTCCAGTACTCTCATCTCTGCCGTTTCCAGTAGCCTTTGCGTTGTGGCTGTGTCGCGTCTTGATTCTAAGGCATATGTCATTATTTTTCTTACACTGGCTTTATAAATTCTTTACTTCATTTTAGTGTTAATGTGCCTGTTTCGCCAGTAACTGCGTAACCTGCCAGTCTATTTGCTTTTTATACTTGATCTCTCACTTCTTTGTCCAGGTCTCTACAGCTGGACAGTGTAATTCCCAGATATTTTATTTCCATTACTTATTCAATACTGATGCCATCAATTTTACATCTGGTTGGTTCTTTGCTGACTACTATTGTTTTAGTTTTCTGAGATGAGATCGTCATATTAAATTCTTTTTCTCTTATGTTAAATCTGTGGACGAGTCTTTGCAGACGATCTTTAGCTTGGGCTATCAACATTGCATCGTCTGCGTAACAGAATATTTTTATTACTTTGTTTCCAATTCTGTATCCTCTTTCCTTGTTAACGCTTTTGATAATTTCATCCATGAATAAATAGAAGAGCATGGGGCTGAATGAGTTCCCTTGTCTTATTCCGCTGCCTATTTCGATAGGTTCTGTAAGTTGTCCATCTATTCTAACTTCCATTTTGTTGTTTTGGTATATGTTTTCGATAGTATTTATAATATTTAGGGGAACTTCTCTATTATACTGAAGATGGATAACATCTTTGAGTCTTACTTTTTAAAACGCTTTCTTTAGGTCTGTCCAAAATGCTGGTCTATTATACTCTAGTGATTTCTTAGTAATTTGCTTTATAACAAATATTGCATCAGTACACGATCTTTCACTACGAAAACCCTGTTGTTCATCTAAACTCATCCTCTGATTTATTAGTACTTTTTAAAGTTTAGTTGTAAGTTTGAGTTTTTTTAGTTTTTAAATTCGTTTGGTATCCCGTCTTTATCTGCTGCTTTTCTGTTCGTCAGCTTTTCAAGTATTTTACGAACTTCCTTCTTCTTCTTCTTCTTTTTATATAGACATGACTCTATCTGTTTTTCAATGTGCCTTCAGTAAGTTGGTGTTCCATCGTTTTCGTGGTCTTCCTACTGATCGTCTTCCTATTGGGGAACAATCTCTTGCCATCTTTACTACTCTATTTGTTGTCATTCGGCTTATGTGATCGTTTCATTCTACTCTTGTATTTCTTACTCAGTTCTTGATGTCCTCCACCTTACATCTACGTCGTATACTCTGTCTTCGTATACTAGCTCTGTCCCATAGTGTCTTACCGTCAATTTCTATAAGTGTTTTCATCTCTGCTGTTTCTAAGATCCTTCTTGTCCTCTCTGTGCCAGGTCTTGTTTCTGCCGGGTATGTCATTATTGGTGTGATGACTGTTTTGTAAATTCTGCCTTTCGTTTCTTTTCCGATATTTTTATTTCTCCATATTGTTTCATTCAGGCAGCCTGCGGCTCTCTTTGCTCTATTCACTTGATCTTTCACTTCAGTGTCGAGCTTTCCGTAGCTAGATAATGTGACGCCTAGATATTTAACGAATTCCTGTACATTTATATTAGGTTCTTCATTTGTGGTAATTTCTGATGTTTCTGATTCTGGCGTCGTTTGTTCTTCCTCTGCATAGAGATTTGTTAGATAGTCAATCCACGTATCATTTTCTATATGTTTTGGTTCTATTAGTTCCTTTACCTCAGTTCTTTGACCTCTTATAAAGCGCCATATTTCCTTTTGCAGACCGTAAAAATCATGTTCCATATATTTCGGAAAGCGTTCCCAGTGATCATTCTATATTTTTCTGACAAGTGCATGTGTTTCGTTACAAATTGTGTCGTTATCCTGGTATGCCTCTTGTGTTTTGGTTGACATGTATTTCAGGTAAGCTTTTTTCTTTTCTTTACATTTTTCCTTCACTTCTGTACGAAACCATGGAGTTTTTCGCCTTGGGAACGATTATTTTTATTTATATTTCTTTCACCAAGAACTTCCTTGGCCGAGGCCAAGATATTAGACTTAATTTTTGCCCAGCTTTCTTCGACTCCATCACTTTCTGTAATATGTGTTTTTGCTTTTTTTTTTTAATGTTGTTGAAGTGTTAAATTAATTCCTTTAGAATATACCTGATCGGAATGGCGGAAAATCATAGAACAAGCTAAGACCCGCAAAGGATTGTCAAGCTAATGATAAGGATGAAATCATTTTCAAGGAGACTAATAAAATTTTCTCATAACTATTAATTTTCCAATTTCGTTCCGAGTTTCCTTGTATATCTCTTATGGTATTTGTAAAAGCTGCGTAAAATAAACAATAATTGTAAAAGTAAATAATATTACATGTCAGTAAACTAGTGTTGCCCAAATGCAAGAACAAGACGAGACTTAGACAGTCTTGGTCTTGGTCTTGCGCCAATAGACCTGGTCTTGGTCTTGGTCTTGGTATTGCACTCCCGGTCTTGGTCTTGGTATTGCACTCCCGGTCTTGGTCTTGGTCTTGCAGCAAGAGTCTTGCAAGTCTTGCAGTTACCCATTAGACTATTGCTATTTATTAAACGGGAGTTTGAAGCCAGGATCTAAGCGATCCGTGGCTATGCTCTAACTAACGCAGCTATCTACCATGCCTTACACAAGTTAATCAAACATGGTTAAAACACAAAAAAAAATTAATGACATAAACTTGACTGTATTTTAAAGAACATTTTTTGTCTAGAAAGGTATTGATGGACCTGCACCATATATGAAATGGAAATCTTAAAAAAGATTGGTACGTGGCAAAAATTAACATACAGGTATCAAGGGCACATATTCTTTAGGTGATAAGATAACAAACTATGATCCACTTATTAAAGCAACATAAATGTTATTAACAATCTTAGCTCTACTTTCTACTTAATCTACAATACAATAAAATACAATAATTTACCAAAATAAAGTAGTAGGAAAATTTTTTTAGGAACCAGAATTTTGGTTTTTCAGGAAGAGATATTTGTAATTCTTTTTTGTGAAAAGATATTAGATGCTTCCTTAAACCTGAAGTGTTTCTGTTTTTCATTTTCATTTTAACCTTTCTATGTAGGCACAATTTAAACAAAGCAATTTGGGATGCATGAATTATTTTGAAAAACTCTTCAAATTTGCTTTTAGGTCTTTAAGATCTATAATTCCAACGCTCACTACTCCGACTAAAACTATTTGAATCTTTGTCCCCCATGTCAAATTGTAAACTTGTCAAATGAAGTTTAGTGATGTCGAAAAAGTAACTACTACTATAAATGTCCGTTAGTATTCAATACCCTAAGTATCTAATAACAAATCGAGAATCATATATCGGTACTTCGTTATTCTAAATATTTCGGTATTTTCTTTTAAATGGTAAGCGACATTATCTTTATTAATAAACTTTTGAATATTAGTCGCGCTCTTTCAGCAAATTTGGTTTAACCGAATGATCTCATCGCACACTCAGCAGAAACAATGTTTAGTCTTAGGCCGATAAGATTTGATTATTTAGATTCCTCCTAACTAAATTATAATGGGAAAAAAATTGAATTATTAAGTGGGTGTCCGTAATAATAAGTGTTATATTTTTTATTAGCTAAGGTGACATATTTTTAAAAAATTTCGATACGATACGATATTACTGTCGGCGTAGCAATGCAAGATTATTTTATGATTAGAGGGCGGCTATTCTCAAAATCTGGACAATTAATTTCAGAGCAAAGAAGTCGTATGCTGGAAAAGAATGTACCAAATATTTTATTTTTACATTGTAATTATGACCTCTGAGCACGTGTCAAATGTGTTGTTTTTAATTAATATTTTGATTGATGATTTTGATGTATGTTTATGGTATTTTTCGTAATGCGCATAAGTCCAGTTTTTCAAATTTTTATTACATATTTTTTTGCGTCTCATCGAGTATTTAAGCATATACCCGAACTACAATACTCGCTAAAACGACACTCCGTCCTAACTGCAAGACGCAAGAGTCTCGCAGGCTTAGTCTTGTTCTTGCGTAAATCTTACACGGTCAGTCTTGGTCTTGGTCTTGCTAAAATTAGGCGGTCTTGGTCTTGGTCTTGCGAAAACGCAAGAACGAGACCAAGACTGCAAGACCAAGACCGATTTTGGGCAACACTACAGTAAACAGACTATATTAAGTATATAACTATTGTACAGACTATTGGACAGACTATATAAGTACATTGTTTCCTTTGTTATAAAGCATTTTTAAATAAATAATTTTTATTTTTTCAAATAAAGTGATCAAAAAATAATTTGCTGGCTTCCTATAGATATTTGTATTTAAAACATTTCATACCTTCTACATATTTTATAAAAATATTCTTAGTCTGGTTGTCAGACGATCTTAATAAGAAGAACCCGTAAAAACTTTTTTCAAACACAGTTAATTTACCAGAAAAAATTCCCTCAATTTAGTTCAAACCGCAAACACACGTTCATACAAATTTCTCGTCGGTGATGATACGACCAAATCAGCCGAAAAAGCCATCCTCTTTATCCAGAAAATAAGTTAAAAACTTTCCAAACCTGAGCAAACTGATATTTAAACAGCCAAAGAAGTGGCAGTAATATTTTTTAAAAGGATTTGCATGGTTTATTTGAAGTTAAGAATAATTGGTTGTAGCTAATTACAAAATATATCATTAATTACATGTTTTTCGGTAAATTTAGATTTAAAATATTTAATAAAGACGAAATAGGAGAATTAAAAATTCAGTTATGCGATGTGATTTTTGTTTATTAAATTCATCATTAGACTTCGGCAAATATGCATATTGCATATTTTGCATATTGTGCATATTTTATGCAAATATTTCATATTTTGGCATATTTGTATAAAAGTTTGCATAAAGTGCATAAAAGTTCAGATTTTTATACTGTATTTGAAAATTTTTAAACATACCAATTTATTTCAATTCTTGTATAAAATTTTGTAGTCATTTTAATCAAGAAATGATCTAAGTACGTAATCTCTACAGGTACAAAACATTTACAATTTCAAAGAAGATCAATTTAAGTAGCCCTCAACATTCTTAGAAAGTCTCGGTCACTGAGGCATTCAGTTATTGGATAATCGCTAAGGGTTCGCTCATTTGCATTTTATGATCTAATCCCCAAATCTATCTACAATTTATTGTATCTTAACAGCAGGTAAACGGCTAAACCCTATTCATTCTACAAATGCCCAATCGTCAATAGAACCACGTGTAAGCCAAACAGGGTCGTACTGATGTACGACCTATGTATCATACGATTTTTAAAAATATTTACTTTTGAAACTGTTAGTGTAAAAATTTCTTGAAATTTAATCATTATATCACAATTAAACTAAACTCTAAAAAATAACATGACCAGTAAATAACTTAACAATAACTATAACATAAATATAACACAATATATTAACTTAAAAATCAACACGATACAATTAGAATTTAAAATGATGGCGAATTGGGATCTGTAACATGAGAATCTGTCTCGCTTACGGTAATAAATTATATTTTATCGCCTCTTGACGAATGAGACGGCGAATATCAACACGTGCTCATGTTTACTGATGGGAATTTGGTAAACGAATACACTTTAATAGTTTTGTTCCTAATTTAGGGATTTTCCAAAATCTCCCAGTTTATTAAATTAGGTACCTAAACATTTCTAATTTGATGCTCAGATTTGTAAATCATTTTTGTTTTGATATTCAAAGCGTAAACACTGGTTGTGCGTAACAAAAAGGAAGATTGTGATTTTATAATGCCTAAAACAACCAGTGCTTCAACTTGGATTAAACCTTATAAAGAGCTGTCTATGGATATGGGAAAAATCTACTGTTCAGTCTGTGGCAAAATTGTAAGTATCTAATATTTTCTATTAAATATCTAATATTTCATACATACAGGGTGTTTCCAAATGACACTTACAACGTTTGACTGTAGATACTTCTCGAAAAATTGAACAAAACGATATAGTTAATGAGGGGTCAAACTTATTTACTTTTCGAGATACAGGGTGTTAAAATTAAAAAAAATTAAATTCTTTTAGTTAATAACAACAATAACTTTAAAACCAATAAACGTATTTACTTGAAATTTAGTACTCGTAGGTTGTTTTTAAATGAAAAATAGCTTTCTTTAGTGAGAAAAAATTGTCCATGGTACAATACAATGGTGTGTATTTAGAAAAAATTTTCACCTTTACTTTTTTTTATGAAGTCAGCTATTCTAAAACACAATTATTTTTATTATAATTGAATTAAAAAAAAAACTTTTGTTGAATTTTAAAATAAGTTATATGATGTACTAATGGTTAGTAACAAAAACTAATTTGTGGATTAATACTGCATTTAAAACACTTAGCGAGTGTTTTTTTTCCAAACCAGTTATTTGATTAACCAAAAACACCTTGTATATGTTTATATTTTAAAGGTTGGGTTAAAATAAAGGTTTTTATTTTTATTTATAGATAGCATGTGAGAAGAAATTTCAGATAGACCAACATGTGAGAACTGCTTCACACATTGCAAAAAAAGGAAAAATAGGAGGAAAACATCAAACTTCAATGGCTAAATGTTTCCAATCTACTTCAAAAAAATTAGATGAGCAAGAAACTTTTAATGAAGACTTGTGTCGCGCATTAGTGTCTGCAAACATACCGCTTTCAAAATTAGCAAATTTAAATTTTAGTTCGTTTCTAAAAAAATATTGCAATCTTAATGTTCCAAGTGATCGGTCTCTAAGAAGAAATAATGTGAACGGGCTATACTCGTCGGTGTTAATTAATATTAAGGAAGAAATTGCAGATAATTATTTTTACATATCTGTAGACGAAACCACTGATTCCTCAGAAAAGTATATTGCTCATTTATTGATTGGTGTTCTTAAAGAAGATACCTTACCAAAATCTCATCTTATTTCATGTCAGCAACTTGAGAAAACAAATGCTTTAACAATTTCGCGTTTTATACAAGAAACATTAGCAACTTTTTTTCTTCCGACAACTATTCCTTCTAATAAATTACTGCTTATTTTATCGGATGCTGCTCCTTATATGGTGAAAGCAGGACAAAATTTAAAAATATTTTTCCCAGATTTAATACATGTTACTTGTGTAGCGCATGGATTAAACAGAGTTGCAGAGGAAATACGAAAAAAGTTTCCTCTTGTAAATACCATGATATCCAGTGTCAAAAAATTATTTCTTAAATCTCCTATAAGAATTCAACTTTATAAAGAAATGCTACCTAACATTCCTCTTCCACCACAACCTATTTTAACGCGATGAACATGGAACATGGTTAGAAGCAGCTAATTTTTATGCAGATCATTTTGTTAAAATAAAGAACATAATTGATACGTTAACAGATGAAAGTTCCCAATCTCTTTTGGATTCTAAACAAACTTTTCAGAGTAACTTGCTTCAACAAGAACTTTCATTTATAAAATCAAATTTTAGTTTTGTTCAAAAAACAATTACTCAGTTAGAATCACCAAAACTGTCATTGTTCGAAAGTACAGCATTAATAAAAGAATTTGCGTCATGTTGTCGGAACGTTAGAGGTAATATTGGAAAAGATATTTTAAAAAAATTTGAAGCTACTATGGAAAAAAATAAAGGTTACCATATTCTTTGTGAAGTAGTCAGTGTTCTAGCTGGAAATATTTCGGAAACAATTATGCTTATGGAAAAATGCTCCCGTTACATCAGTTGATGTTGAACGAAGTTTTTCCATATATAAATATATGTACTCAGACAGAAGCCACAAGTTTTTGTAAGAAAATTTTGAACACCACTTGGTCATTTATTGTTACCATAATTCTAAATAAGTTTATTCATACTTAAAAATGATGTAGTTACTTAAAATAAATGTAAATCTTAATGAATAGTAGGAAATATTTAGTTATGTACACTTTTTTTTTAAATAAAATTGTTACTATTTTACGATTTTTTTATTTATTTGTATGCATATTTTGTAAAATATTTGCATATTTTCGGGTAAACACGTGCATATTTATGCGCATATTTTCTACATTTTTATTTGCATATTTGCCGAAGTCTATTCATCATTATGTCTGTGTTGGTAAACTGGTATTGAAAGAATTAGCTGACATTATTTGTTTCCAGGGAACGCCGGATTGTTTCCACTAGCGAACACAATCTACATGAAGGCTCGCTTCATTTCCCTCCTTGTAAGCATAGTTTGCCCATCAGTGAGCAATTAAGCTGCACACAAATTGCCTTAACTAACATGAAGAGCGCTAAACAGACCAAACTGGAGTCTCACGGTGTGTTAGTAACCTGAGAAGGTAGGGATACCAGGAGGCCGTTACTTATGACTGTGGCGCAGTTCAGAATAGGCACCATCTACTAACATGCACAAATATAAAGAGACCTGCACAAATGAAGACCTAATTTTAGCAAATGACAGGGCTATCTATGTGGTCAACTATTGAAAATATGGGATTAAAGTTGTTGGTATTCCGGACAAGGATACCAAGTAAGTAATCATTATGTCATTGGTGCTACATCCATAGTTGTTCCTAATACTTCTTAAACTAAATTTTCTTTTCGTTCGTATTTTTTGCGACTAAATTGCTAGCATTATCGCTTCTGAAATATGGGAAGACCGAATTGGGCGCGGCCATATCGTTGCAAAAAGATGTTGGCCCCGCAGTGATTGCACTGACTCTGTTCTTCACTAACTGCTCACGCTCTTGTTGTGGCTATAATACCCAACACTAACTAAGCATTGCACAACTTCACACATTACACAAGCTCGAACGGTTTGGTCCTCTTGAGCCTTGATGGCTATCTGAAAATCCGGTTCAGTCCTGAAGCTGATGTTATGCTTATGGAGCCTCCCTTTATGTCTCCTGGTGACTTTCTTAATTTCATTCGGAATAGATTCGATTTTAAGATCTCTACGTAAATCGTTATTCCGAACATACCAAGAAGCACCTGCAGTATTAGTTCTAGTATTCTATTCTGGAGCGCTTCTAAATTTATATAATTGCTTTTTTTGATACAGCCCCAAGAGTACCTACCTATCAACCAATATATATTTTTATACTTTATTTTCAACTGTTCGGTTTTCTTTTTAATATGCCCCTTCCGTTTGAGTTTGATGTCCAGATTTAAACCCAGGTATTTCGTTGTTTTCTTATTAGGAACAATGCTGTTGTTTAAGATATTTTTAAGATAATAAATTTTCTTGTAAGTAAAATTAATATAAACTTTTGTCAGGACTGCTGTATCAGCAGTGGCTAGTTGAATTTTTTCTCTCGCCGGAATGTCAAATGTTATTAGGAACTCTATGAGTATCAGAAGTGAACTGATAATGTGCACGATTATGGAATTCAAAGTCAATGGTCAAGGGGAGTGGGGATTGAGATCTTTATTTTCTTATCAAAATTAAAAGAACATTATAATGTTTTTCTTTAAGAGCTTCTATTTTTACGAATATCTAAAGCAGCCATATTTCCTTTAATAAGTTGATATTTTTGATATTAGGGTGTACCTCGTTTCATCTATATTCTTTATTGTCTTGACTTGTTGATGACTTTAAATCCATGACGTACTATCATTGCCTTTAATGTTTTTATTACTAATAAATTACAATAGTTACTATTCAATGATTACTTAAAAAACGAAATTTTTAAAACGATTAAAAAACTGATTAAAAAACGAAAATTCAATTAAATTGTACCTGAATAAATACCCTTCAACTACACCCTTGCGAAGGTCTTCTCCCTCGTCTAATTTAAAAGAGTTTCCAACTCGAACAATAAAATTTGTTCCACGCCAAATTTTGTCACTTATTAGAGAAAATAAAGAAATAATGAAGTGTCCCCATTCTCCCGTATAAACTTTGCTTGTTTTCTCGCCTGAAATAAAATTTTAATACTTTAATAAGTTATTCGAAACTTTAAAAAACTCCGTTGGAGATTTCTGATAGTAATTTGTTTTTTAAAAGATATATATATATATATATATATATATATATATATATATACAGTGTGGCGCACCGAAAACGAAACAGAGGCATTTACTGGCAGATGATTCCTTTTTTGAAAAAACGCTCGGACCTGTCGATTTTGTTTTCGAGGGGGACACAAAATTGGCATAAAATCACTTTAACATTTGCAGCCCCTTAAGCGGGGGTGGCATCATCCCTAAAATCTTAAATGAAAAGGGGGGTCGAATGATCCATTATTTGAAAGGTCTTTTAACTCCCTTTATAATGATGTAAAATTCATGTATTCAATTCAGTAGTTTTGGAGATTTATTGATTTAAAGTTTATGTAGACTTTAATAGAAACATCAAATTAGTTTGCTCTTCTTTCAGAAGAAATTTGAGTAAAAGCATTTTCTTGATAAGTAAATGCTTTTATTTACTACGCCCATGGTTTATTAATAATAAAAATAGCAATTGAAGTGTCCTTTATGACAAAAAAAGTTGTTTCTTGAAGAAAGATAAGTAGAGAATGCCACGTACTTATTTTAAATAGGAAATAGTACATTAGTTTGCGATTGATTTGACCAATCTTTGTTGTTAAAATATCATTTATTGCTTTATACATAAATTAACCATGGTATATTCCACGGCAGAAAGGGTTGAAATTATTGAAATATTTTTCGGAAATAATCAGTGCGCTAATAGAACAGCACAAATTTTTAATGAGCGACATGAGAACAATAATGTGCACCGAAAATATGTTCTAGAACTTGTAGCTAAATTTCGGGAAACTGGATCAGTCGCCAATAAAAAACGTAATATTGAAAATCCTATAAGGAACGAAGCAACAGAAGTGGGGGTTTTAGGGCAAGTTATTGTAGATCCTACATTAGGTACCCGCAAATTGCAAACTTCGTGTGGTGTTAGTCGACATACTATCCAACGGATTCTAAAGGCCCATAATTTTCATCCGTATAAAATTCACCTTGTACAAGAACTTAATGAAGACGATTTTGATAAGCGATTAGAATTTTGTGAAGTTATGAGTGAACGAATTACAAACGATGAACAATTTTTATTTAACATTTGCTTTTCCGACGAATGTTCCTTTTTTTTAAATGGCGAAGTAAATCGTCATAATTGTCGATATTGGTCGGACTTTAATCCCAGAATTTACCATGAGGTACACACACAGCAGCCACAAAAATTAAATGTTTGGGCTGGCATTTTTGGCGATCATTTGGTTGGTCCTTTTTTCTTACCTGGAAATTTGACTGGTGAAATGTATTTGGAATTACTGCAAAATGCCATAGATCCTGCGCTAACAGATATAATTGAAAATCAGAATGATGGTCGATACGTTGAGAATATGTTGATGTTCCAACAGGATGGTGCCCCACCACATTACGCATTAAGAGTTCGGCATTATTTAGATCAGACCTTTCCAGGTCAATGGATTGGTAGAAGAGGTGTTGTTGAATGGCCCCC
Source organism: Diabrotica undecimpunctata (assembly GCF_040954645.1). NCBI lineage: Eukaryota > Metazoa > Arthropoda > Insecta > Coleoptera > Chrysomelidae > Diabrotica > Diabrotica undecimpunctata. The sequence goes on from NC_092804.1 coordinate 171,667,767, forward strand.
AAGATCGCCAGATTTATCACCTTTGGATTTCTTTTTATGGGGTTACTTAAAAAGCAAAATCTATGCTACTCAGCCAACATCCTTAGAAGATTTACGACAAAGAATTGTGAATGAGTGCCATCAAATTACTCCTCAAATATTGCAAAATGTCCGGCAACGTTTTCAGCAAAATCTTTATTATTGCATGAAAAGTAATGGTGGTCATTTTCAACATTTACTCGGCTGACAGGTCAGTTCATTCTTTATTTTTTAACAACTTTGCTGCTATGTATTGATCTCCTCTTACGATGATGTATTTAAACTTTAAATCAATAAATCTCCAAAACTACTGAATTGAAGTACATGAATTTTACATCATTGTAAAGGGAGTTGAAAGACCTTTTAAATGATGGATCATTCGACCCCCCTTTCCATTTAAGATTTTAGGGATGGTGCCACCCCCGCTTAGGGGGCTGCAAATGTTAATGTGATTTTATGCCAATTTTGTTTCCCCCTCGATAACAAAATCGACGGGTCCAAGCGTTTTTTTTAAAAAGAAATCATCTGCCAGTAAATGCATCTGTTTCGTTTTCGGTGCGCCACCCTGTATGTATATATATGCATATATATGTAATATATAAATAATATACATGTATGTAAATATATGTACATGTAAATAATATTTGTCAAGAAAATGTTAGTTGTACTTGACAACAACTATATTTTGAATAAATGTCAACATGGGTTCTTGTGTGGTGTGGGGCATTTCTTTATCTCAACAAGGTTTTTGATTCTATTAATATTGAAATTGTAGTACATAAATTAGAAATATGTAGACATATACCAGAAAAAAGAAATTCGTTTGCTAAATAATTGCTTACAGTAGTTGCTGAAGAAACCTCGTATTCTATAAGTTGTCTTGAGCACTTCCGCCATTGGTAACCTCTTTTTTTTAAAGATTTTCTCTAGATTTTAAAGGAAGCAAGTTAAGTTTACAATGTCATTCATTGTTTCTGCATAGAAAAATGTATAGGCCCATTTAATACCGCGCTCTTTTCTGCTAAATTTGCAAAGGAGCATTCAATACTTATGCTTCCCCTTCACAAATGGTTCCTTTTTGGATAAAATGAAAGGGATTACCAACATTTTTTATTAAGCAAACCCCAGCTATTTTTCAGTGTTTTACCTATCCTAGAGATGGTGTTTTTTTGAAATACCTTGTATACGTCATTGTAAAATTAATTCATTTTAAGGAAATCGTTTTGTTCTAAAAATGTCATTATTTTCGTTCCAAATAATCTGATTAATTCGATTATTTTGTAGCTAAGTGTATATAATAAAATGATAGAACGGTTTTAAAATCGTAGATCACCCTCTACAATCTAAACTGTGCAATATTCTATACAATATTCTTTATACAATTTGAAATCTCATTTTCTACGAATATCACCAGATGTTTGGGGAAATATCATCCAGCCAACATCACGAAGCACCCCGTTTATGCCATAAAACCGATCAAATGTGAGATAATCTCATATTTATAAGGCAATTTAAATTCGAGAAAACAATGGGCATAACTACAGTTCGAGATCATTTAGCAACTAATTTATAGGTCGGATAAAGTGATGGGTGGTGCCATGGTAATAACCATGTGTTTGGGAGGGTGAGAAATATACCCTATAAGGCGAAAGAGGCAACGGTTATTCAAGTAAGGGGAAGAGTTTAGTTTCACGGTCTGGCAGGTTGTCGGTCATTTATAATATTTTTTTAACGAACGCTTGACATATCAATTATTTAAAAAGCTATGCGCAATAAGATGTCATCCCCTATAATAGTTTCTGGAGACTAAGAAAAAATAAACCGGAGCTTTAAGCACAAATCGTAAATAAAGAAGTTCATAATTCGTCTTTAAAAAACGCAGAATTTAGACTTTTATATTACGAACAATTGCATGTCACGGGAAATACCTCTGAGAAGATGTTGAACAGTTGAAAAAGAACAGTTTTAAATATTTTAGACCGTTTGTAATGTGAAAGTTTAAATTCAGTGTTTTTTATGCATATTTCAATGCCTCAAATTTGTTGCTAAAACTCAAAACTTAAATTTCATGTTATAAGCTTTAAAGGTTAGGCTCTAGTTATCGAAACTCCACAGTTTCCGGTTAATAAAAGGGATAGATTGTATTGATTTCATCAGAATCATAAAAATCGCGCTATGTGCATTTATTTAACGCCTTTATAAAAACTAATTTGCAGGAAAATACAAAAATTGCGTACAAAATCTGCACTCTTTAGCTTTAATATACATTTTGATTTTTGATAGGACATTCGAATCAAAAGATGTAGAATTTTTACCGTCGAGCTGATACAATTATTTTACTCAACAATAATTTCGCGCGTAATTAGAAATTACCGATCACTTCAAGCATTGTTTCTGAGAGAAAAGTTCAATCACACAATAAATGCTAATAAACATTTTTGTTCAAAAATATCTTTTTCTACATTTTTATTTGAAATATTTTTTATGGCGTACACATTGTTGCTAAACAGATTTTTTCCGTTTTAAAGCTTATGGGTAAAAGTAATAAACGTTTTGCATCTTTTTTGGCGTCCTAAAATTGACATTATTAGCAAAATTCAACTTGTTCGTATGATTTTTAGAGGTTCAGTTGCATTTTCGTCTCTGAAGACTGGAGTATATACGTGTAAGAAGAAGACAAATCGCTGGTCCATAATTGTTTTTTATAGATAGATAGATAGATAGATTTAGAGAGGTGGCTTTTTGGCCTATTCCACTGCGACTTTTTCAGATCTATTGTGGTCCTCTAGTCCTAGATAACATTCCTAGCCTGACCCTTTTTAAAAAGTCTAATAGCTTCGAGACTGTACCTTCCATGTAGCTATTTGCCGGTGAATTTTCTTCTCCTAATGCAAAGAACCGCACATTTGCCAGACTGTCACACTGACATAAAATGTGCTCTGCTGTTTCTTCTTCGAGGTGACAGAATCTGCACAGGTCTTCATCTGATAATCCCATCAGCTTCAAGTGCCTATTCAGCTTATAGTGTCCTGTTAGAAGACCAACTATAGCTTTGACTGTTTTCCTGTCTTTGCTTATTAGGTCTGATGCCGTAAATTTTGGCGAATGTTCTGTAATAAACTGTTTCGCCTGTCTTTGTCCTCCATCATTCCAGAGATTTGTGAGCTACTCACTTCCTTGTAGCTGTTCTTGTTACTGTCTTTGCAACGCCGCAGAAGGGTTCCTGTCCAATGAATGGCATTGATGAGCCTTGTTTGGCCATTTTCATCTGCTTTTTCATTGCTCTTATGACCCTCGTGCACCGGTACTCAGGTTACCGTAACCTTGCTATGGTCTTCTAGTTTATTTAGGGAACACACACAATCACATACCAGCTTAGAATTGACCTCTACAGAATTGAGGGCCTTAAGCGCTGCCTGACTATTTGTGAAGATGGCAACTGAACGGAACGTTCTTTTCTGCCTTTCCATTTCTTCCACGCAGTAATGGATTGCCGTTATTTCCGCCTGGAAAACTATCACATCCTTAGACTTACCGGGAATATATACCCCTGGATTTGTCCCCACACCCTCCGATGTATTTGAGCCATCCGTGTACCAGGTAGCAGCAGCTTTTATGGGTACCCCTTCATTCCAGTCTTCCCTGCCTGGTATTTTGGTTTTTATAATATGCTGGACATATGCTGAAATAAATAACCAATGCAATACCAATAAACTGAAAAAACGGAGAATTTTTTCAAGGAATTGGAAACTAGTCAAATCACTGGTAAATAGGACATGAGCAGAAACGAGTAGACAAGATGGAAATTCTAGTGATCCGTCAATGGACAACCCTACTCCGCCTGCTAAACGATCATTCTGTAAATTTTACTCTAAATAGAACCGTATCAGGGAACTATACATATTCTAACCCAGATATAATTTATTATAGGGAAGGCTAAAAATCATATATTCGAAGACGAAGTCAGGGTCATAAAAACTGTCTACGTAATATTTTTAGTACAGACTGGCCAAAATTTTATATTTAAGAGAAATTAACATGCCACACTATGTGGATTATAGGTTTCATATGTGGATGCTGGCTTTAAATTACATTCTTCTTCTTCTTCTTCTTCTTCTTCCTCATTATAAGCAATTCTGCTTGTTCATTGGCGGATTAACACCTCTATGGAAGGTTGTCACTCCATCTTTTGCGTGGTCGTCCGATACTTCTTCTGCCGATTGGTGACTTATCCCTTGTTATTTTGACGACACTGGTCTTCTCCATTCTGCTTATGTGGTTATTCCATTCTTTTTTCTATTTGGTATCCAGTTATTTATACACTGTACGTTACATTTTCTTCGAATGTTTTCACTTCTCTTTCGATCTCTCAGCGTATTTCCCGTAATTCTTCTCAGTACTCCGTTTCTGCCGTTTCCAGTAGCCTTTGCGTTGTGGCTGTATCGGGTCTTGATTCTGAGGCATATGTCATTATTGGTTTTATAATGGCTTTATAAATTCTTGACTTCATCTCAGTGTTAATGTGTCTGTTTCGCCATATAGTGTTATACAGGCATCCTGCCGGTCTATTTGCTTTTTTTTATCTCTTTCTTCTTTGTCCAGGTCTCCATACCTAGACAGTGCAATTCCCAGGTATTTTATTTCCATTACTTGGTCAATACTGATGCTATCAATTTGTATTTTACATCTGGTTGGTCCTTTGCTAACTATTATTGTTTTATTTTTGCAGATTATCTCCATCTTGGGCTATCAATATTGCGTCGTCTGCGTAACGGAGTATTTTTATTTCTTTGTTTCCCATTATGTATCCTCTTTCTTTGTTATCGCTGTTGATTATTTCATCTATGATCAAATTAAAGAGCATGGAGCTCCATGAATACCCTTGCCTTTATTCGCTGCCAATTTCTATAGATTCTATAAGTTGTCCATCTATTTTGACTTCTATTTTGTTGTTTTGGTAAATGTTTTAGATGGTTTTTATTATATTTAGGGAACTTCTCTATTATACAGCAGACTGTAGTCCATCTTTGGGTCTTACTCCGTCACATGCTTTCTTTAGGTCAATCAGGCACAGAAATTCTGGTCTATTTATACTCTAGTGATTTCTCAGTAATTTGCTTTATAACGAATATTGAATCTGTATACGATGTTCCACTACGAAAACGCTGTTCTTCATCTGCTAAACTTATCCTCTGATGAATTAGTTCTTGTAAAATTATAGTTGTAAGTTTAAGCGTAGTAATTAAAAAGTTCATACCTCTGTAGTTTCCTGGCTGTTTTTTATCCCTTTTTTTAAATAGTAGACTTAGTTTGCTCGTTCTCCATCGTGCTTCCGGTTCTAGCGTTTGTTCTACCTCTGACATATTCTTTCTTAACATTCAAATTACATGTTACTCCATTATGATAGTAGCTAAGACGATAGCTTGCTATATCTGTGGTGTACATCATGTGGTTAACACTAGAAAGTCGGGCTTAGCATACCTACCTAGAAAGCCCGAAGGGATCATTTTGGCCCCAAGTTCCTAAATCAATAAAAACCAAGTTTAGAATTAACTATTTATTTGGGAATAAACAAAAAATAAAAATAAACAGATTTAAGAAATTATATAAACTCTTGACGATAGAATTTGATTTCATTTTTTAGTTTCATTTTAAACATTTGGAACACCATACAGTTTGCAGTTTTTGGCATTTGCCACACATTGCCTTGTTACAGCCGTGGCACTCATTGGAAGTATGATTTCCTTTACAAAACATTTTTAACTGACATTTTTTTCTTTTTTGGCTACTAGCAGTGCTGGTGGTTGGTAAATCCGGTGGTGCTGGGTATAGTACCAGATTTCGGGAGGCAAGGTATGGAGCCCGTAATTCTTCACACAGCTGAAGAATAAACTTACGACGACTGATTTTACTTCCAGTAACTTCTTTATAAATAATCCATGCATTTATTACTAGTAAGTCAAGAATGTTATAAAACACGTGCATTGGCCATCGTCTTAAAGCAACTTTTGTAGTATAAAGACTCGCCATTTGGTCCACTACATCAACCCCGTATTTTGTTTTATTATAAAAACTTACTGATTGAGGAAGTTTTTTTCCATCGACAGCAACATCCACTGATTGATGTAATGAGCTCAACAAAAGCATATTTTTGTGACTCTTTCCTTGGTATGCAGTAAGTGTTATCTTTTCGTCGCTCTGGAATATATGGGTAACATATAATTCTCCATTTTTACTCTTTACTCTTAGAGGAACTTCCTATCTGTTGCGATTCAAAGTACCCACAAGACTTGTTGATTTTTTTTGCAATGCCTTGGCCAATTTTAATGATGTAAAGTAGTTATCTGTCGTAACATTTTTGCCCTTTCCCAGTTGATTTTCCATTAACCGCAAAACAACATGTTCACCAACACTTATATCTTTCTTGCGTAGATGATCAGTGCCAGTATCAGGGTAACCATTTACAATATATTTTGATTCCACGCATGTCAAAAGCCAAAATTGTATGCCAAACTTATCCGGCTTATTTGATATGTACTGTGTGAACGGGCACCTGGCTTTAGAAGGCAGTAGTTGTTTGTCCACAGTAAGGTTTATTCCCGGTTTGTAACATTCACCACTATTTTCTATAAATCTATTCCAAACCGCAGAGGCTAGAGCAAATTTGTCGGTTTTCAATCGTTCAGATCTCGTTTGCTTTATGTCAAATCTGAGATATTTTATAATATCCTTGAATCTGTCTCGTGGCATAGTTTGCCTAAAAAACTAAGGACCCCATACTGTTGACCACAAGCTATTGGTTGGGAAATTTTTGGCGCCGTAGACTCCTCTTGCGTACATAATAGCAAGGGCAGCCTCCAGTTCTTCCAAAGTTATAGTCCATGTGTCATTTTTCAAACATCGATGTACTTCTGCAATAGTGCATTCTTTTATACGACGTAACATGCTGTCGTTGATTATTAGATGCCAAGCACTTACCACACAATTGTTCCTCACGTTCCTTTTTGCATACGACGTAGGACCTGATTCCTCTCAATAAATGTTGTGCTGAGCGTGGCGTCCTGTAATGAGCAAACATTCAATGAATATGAAGATACTAAAAATCATAATCTTACCAGGTACTAATCCAGAATCAATAAGTTTCCACGTTGTTCCGTCTTTCGATTGTTCGGTGTCTCCGATTGAAATAGTTTTTCCTTGTTGACCTCTTTTTCTCTTGTGACTTGGCTTAGATGCACTTGGATTCACGATAAAATTAGCTGACTCGTGCTGTTGAGTTGTAGAAGCAGTGTTTACATAAATTGGTGAGTCTTGTACAATAAAACTTTCTAACTGCTCTGAAGCATCAAAGTCACTTGAATCATTATTTTGTGGTGGTACGTATTGTTCATCGTCTGACTCATTATTTTCTGCAAATTCAGATTCACCTCCCGAAACATCTTCTTGTATTTTTTGTATTTCTTCAAGAAGTTCAAGCTCTGATAGTCCACAACGAGACATCTTTACAGTCATCTTGAATTTTCACAATTGAACGAATGTTTCAATATTCTAGAAACGAGAGTCAGCAGAACCTAATAAACCGCTCAACAAACAAAATACTTTCAAGGAACAAACAGTATGTAACAAAATACCTTCTAGGAATAAACGTACATAAACATAATTTTATCTATCCGACAGAAAGTTAAAAGAAATCGTCAAATTTCCGAGAAAACGATAATAATTAACACAGGGCCAGTTTGGCCCCTTCAGACTTCTATGGTAGGTTTGTTAGAAAATCCATTTCATAAATTTAGTAAAAAATATTTTTTTGCGTTAAATAAGACTTTGTATCAAAATATTAAAAGTCATAAAATATGAAATTATTATTGTGTCAAATAAAAGAACTACAATAACTTCAAATCGCAACAGGGGCCAAATTGGCCCCTCCGACTTTCTAGTGTTAATTTTGTCACCAAAAAGGGTACAATACAAAGCTCAATATGTATCTAGAAAAAACTACAAAAAAAAATCTTATGTACACTAAAGAGTCTCTGTAAAAAGAGTTGTAATAATTTTTAAAGGAAAGCCAAATCCATACAACACTTATCTTCACCTACATTATCAGACATATCTTCCTCATCGTCCATGAGAATCTTCACCATAGCAAAATATTGTAATTAGGTTTAAAAATATTTTTTAATTAGCATGATAACAAGTGCATACATATTTAATAGTATTTACATTTATTTGAATTATTTACTATTTTGTATTATTAAAGTTATTGTTCCCTCATTTCATAATTTTATTTTGCCCATTATTTTTTAAAACCATTGAATTGTTTACATTCTCCACGCTACATTAAATTCCGTCATAATATAATATCCAATGGCAAGTAGACAATGGCACATAAAATTTCATTGTTATCCGATGGTTATTAAAAATGAAAATTTTGACTACAATACATTACTGTTATGACACGTTATAAAAAATGCAAGCATTTTCTATTTAATTTTAATTAAAAGTGTTATTTTTCATCGGTTCGTATGTTACCCAACTAAACAGTGGTTGTTCGATATTTTTTTAAGCCCAATATTTGTTAATGGTAAAAATAAATATTTCGTTAATACAATTTTAAATTTAATTAATACAGTATTTGCTAAAATAAACAGTAAAGAATTTAAAATGTCTAAGAGATTACATCCTTAATATATTGTTGTGATTTGCTCAAACTGTATGTTTATAATATTAATTTTTTTAACAAATTAATATGATATCTCAGGGCTCTTTTTAATCCAGTAAAATAATGCATAAAAGGGGGCAAACCTCGGAATGAAAGATAATAAGCTGAAAATTTGCATACGTCTTTATTTTGATGGTATAAAACTTACCTCAAAAGTCTCATATAATCACGTGTCCGCGACTTAAGATATTAAAGGTCAAAAGTCACGAAAATGAGTTTTCTGCAAATATCTCGTTTCCCTTACACTTTATAACATTTAAGTTGGTAAGAAAAATTGTAGAATGGAAAATTCTCTTCAATTTTTGTCTCAACTACTTGTATGTACCTTCAACCCTTCTTAAGATAGAGCGAAAAGAGTGGGGGACCGCTTACCTGTGTATACGGTAACGGTATAGACATGCTTATCGACAAATTAAAAGCTGTTAATATCACTACAAAACAAGCCAGAGATGATGCTGATGTTCTCATTGTAGAAACAGCTATTGCAGAATCTGAACATGTAGGAAAAACTTCCGTCATTGTAGGAGAAGATATTGATTTGCTAGTTATCTTGATAGGACGAGCTCAATCACATCAACAAGAAATTTTTTTTAAAAAAATTGGTAAGGGTAATGCGGAGACAAAATTATATTCATCGAAAAGTTTTGATAAATACCCTCATTCTAAGAAACACATCTTATTTTTACACGCGTTTGGAATTATTTGAAAATGGAGTACGTATTTTCTTAGCAGCGTATAATGCTCCAACATCAGAAGACGATATAGACTCTTTTCGATACACCCAGTTCATCAAATCAACAAGACTCAACAAATCACTACAGTTATCAAGTCTTCCACCTTCAAATGCAGCAGCTCGTCAGCATATCATTCGTGTCTATTATTAGACCCAAATTTGGTTGGGAAATGATTTAGAACCCCAAGAATTCGGCTGGGTAATGCAAAATGAATTTCTGGAACCAATAACAACAGTATTACCGCCAGCACCAGAAGAACTGCTGAATACAATATTTTGCAATTGCAAGAAAGGTTGTGGTTCTAATTGCGGATGCAGGAAATCAGGATTGCAATGTACTTTAATTTGTGGGCAGTGTAATGGACAATCATGTCTAAACGCTTCATCAACTTCAGATGATTCCAATGAAGAAAGTGAATATGCACCTGATATTCTTGAATATTTTTATTCTGATACTTTAATAAACGAGAATGATGATGATGAATCCGATATTGAGCAGTCAGAGGAAGAAGAAGAAGAAGAAGAAGAAGAAGACGATGAAGAAGAAAATTAATACAAAAATATTAACCATACATAATAAAAGAATATATATTATATTTGTAACTTTAATAAATCGATTATTGGATTAATAAATAAATACATAATTTAAAAAAATAATAAATATGATTTTTTCAGTATTTAATTAAATATAAAAATGATTATTGTTGAATTCTGCACTTGATGATGATGATGATGAATTCGATATTGAGCAGTCAGAGGAATAAGAAGAAGAAGAAGAAGAGGACGATGAAGAAGAAAATTAATACAAAAATATTAACGATACATAATAAAAGAATATATATTATATTTGTAACTTTAATAAATCGATTATTGGATTAATTAATATATATATAATTTAAAAAAATAATAAATATGATTTTTTCAGTATTTAACTAAATATAAAAATGATTATTGTTGAATTCTGCACTTGATCTTAATTTATCGTATATACAGCTGTTAACAATATCATTCAAGTTCATTTGAAATATTTCATTTAATATTGTATGTTTGTTAAAAATAAAATAAATATTATATAAAAAATATATATTTTATAATTAATATCTATAAATATAGTTTATTAAATAATAAATAATAAAAATTTAATGATAATAATAGTATTTTAAGTGAATAATTAACTATATAACTTATTATTTATTGAATCCTACTGGCTGACTTCGCGTTACCGTATACACAGGTAAGCGGTTCCCCACTCTTTGCGCTCTATCTTAAGAAGGGTTGAAGGTACATAAAAGTACTTGAGACAAAAATTGAAGAGAATTATCCATTCTACAATTTTTCTTACCACCTTAAATGTCATAAAGTGTAAGGGAAACGAGATATTTGCAGAAAACTCATTTTCGTGACCTTTGACCTTAAATATCTTAAGTCGCGGACACGTGATTATATGAGACTTTTGAGGTAAGTTTTATACCATCAAAATAAAGACGTATGCAAATTTTCAGCTTATTATCTTTCATTCCGAGGTTGCATCCTTATTTTACCGGACTATTTACTTATTAAAAACAAAACGTGGCTTTAAAGTATTTTTTGCTAGTTGCCTTTGAGGAAAAAAAAGGAGAGACAATAGGAAAATAAAATTACAGCACAATTATGACTTACAAAGCAAATGTTATATTAAAAAAAAACCAATCAAATATTAAAAGTAAAAATTTTGAACAAACATAAATATACCATATACAATGATTAGAATAAAAATCTCAAACATCCATCAAATCATACATCCATAATTATTAATACAAATTAATTAAGCTTATATGCAAATCTAAAATTTCTTAATTTTAGTGACTCCCGATAAATTATCATGTATTATAATTCTCAATAAAACCAACAAAAAACGAATAACTCTAATTTAAATAGGTGGTCGTGATTGAAAGTCTCTGTTTCTAAAAATGACGAAACTAACCTTTTGTTCCCAAAATTGATGACTTCACCTCTCTCTTCTTTAATTGTGCCTTGTCCACCTTACTCGTACCTTTCAGTTTCTCCAGAATACTCCTGCTAAACTCCTCTGCTCCAAATCTTTACTACGTGAATAAACTCCACCTCTCCAGACACAAGGATATCTTAACTAATCGATTTGGTTCAGTATAAAACTATACATCTGTTTATTACTTACAGCATGTCAGTTATTTCTTCTGTCTGCTACCACAGTTGGAACTCTTTCCACCAAACACAAACAGAACTTTTCACAATCTAGACTTTCTTAAAAAACTTGACTAATTGGCAACGTCGTCTCCACAAAAAAAAAACTATAGTATACTCGCCCGATGTTCAATTCACAATGCCTTCCTCTCTCTTGCAAAACTCTATCCAAAATCCTTCCATCTTCCTCCTCTTTTTCCTTGAACCAATCAGAACGTATCTTCATCCAAACAAATTTTTCTTTCTTCAAACAAAAAACAAAAGCTAACTTTCTCCTATCCAATAATCCGTCGGTCATCTAATAAACATTTTCAATTTCTAGAGAAAAAAGGATAATTACCTCTCACAAACTATTTACAAACCTACCCTATTGTATAATTCTTGGTAATTCATACAATAGAAAGTTTAAGATAGAACTGTTTACAAAAATGTCTATTTAAAACTAAACCGTTAGAAAAACCAATATATTGTCTTCTTATTTTCTGGGAATGTCTTGAACATATAAAATTCACTTTCCTGAAAAAAAAAACACTTTCTAAAACTAATGCTAAACAGTATAATATACAGGGTGTTTGCGATTTCTGTTGGTCGGTGATTTGATTTTTGTCTTAATATTTTCTATTTGATTTTTGAAAATTATGGAACCTTATTAATATATTTGACCGGGGCCGAAGCCTTTGAAAATTGAAAAAAGTAAAAACTAATAGTAAACGGATGGAACCCATTTTCAGGAAAAATAATTTACTGACGATATGAGGCAGTGGGAGATTCAGAAATTTTTGTCGGCGGGAGGAGGTCGTGGGTCTTGAGGCTGATTTTGATGTAGGATTTAGATTTTTGCACCTTTACTATTGATATGATTTATTTTATTTATATTTTATATATTTTCTTAATTATTAAGGGTACAACATTAAGGGGTCTTAAAGTTAAACAAAAAAAATTTAAAACCACATACTCTATGATAGTAAAATCAAGTGTGCAAAATATTAAGCCAAAGGAAAGTTATTAAAATACAAAAACTGAAAAATCAAGAACATCAATTTAAACTAGGTATTTTAAAGACAACTAATTTAAACCCACTTATCCTATGGCTACAAAATCAAGAACAAACCAAGGATAAATATAAAACAAAGTTAGGTAATTTAAATGCAATAACTCAATGTAAGTGTAAACATTAATCAATATATTAAACATTCCTAATAAACTCTAACATTCTGTTTCTCTTCATTGTACAACTATTAGACTCCAGCACTGTGTGAGTAACAGTGTCTGTAGTAACACTGTCTTTCTCAACCTACGAAGATACGCCCTAAAATAGATAATCTACCCAGTTCCTCGAATTCGGGATCAGCATCTTGGTCCACTGGGCAACATCTTCCGTGTTGTTCCACTCTTCTTGCCATCTTTCCATTGATCTTTCCCTTTCTTTTTTTATGGCTGTTGTTAAATGCTCTCTCCTCTCATAGAGATGTCTTCTTTCTACCGCTAACACACACACAACCCGTAATAGTCCACAAATAAAATTAGACTTACTTACAATCAATTTAATTTTGCTACCAAAACGACCGGTTTCGCTTTCTACACTTTGCAAAGCATCTTCAGGTCAAATGGTACAAAGTAAATTAAATGCTAAAATTATAAAAAATTCTTATAAAGATAAAGATCAAAAAAAGGTTATAGTAATTATGCCAATATTACATGTCTGTGTTTATTAATATGCATAAAATTGATTTTATGCATAACTCAACTTTATGTGAATGTAATTTCTTTCGTTGCTTAGAAATAATTTTGGTTAAGAAATATTCCCATATTTCTTACAAATTCTTTCACTTGCCGATCAGTGAAAAATATTATTATAATTTAAATAATTTTAATCTAATATCTTCTCCAAGTAATAAAATATTCATGACAATTTGCGAATCTCCAAATATACGGAATTCTTCAGCAAACGTTTCGGATATAAACGATCGGTCATTTATTATTAAAGAACCGTTTGCAGACTGTTGAGTGAACTTTTAAGTCTAATTAACATAGAATTCGGAAAGTACAAATCCCGAACCATTTCAATTAGCAAATCACGTAAGTGTGAAACAGACTAGATGTCTGCAAAGAGACTAGCAAAAGTAGCGACGTGAATTTATTCCACCAATATTTTTAGTCTAGGAAATGGTGAAGGTTTTGGGTGAATAACTCTTCCAAAATTATCAATGCGCTCTACAGGAAACAAAAAATAAAGTAAAAGCACTATCAAAATTAGGTAAATATATTATTCTACAGTGGAGTAGTAAAAGAAAACAGGGCCAAAGAAGGAGTAGCCTTACTTAAACACCAAAGATAATAAAATGGCAGCAGAATGTCAATACGTATCAGAAACGATTGTAACAACAACGATAAGAATGGGGGAGGAATACCTGAAAATCATTAGAAAAAACGGCCTAATAAATAACAAGCCCTAACACTGGAAGCGCTGATATTTCTGCCGGTCCTATAAGCGCGAAAGGGTCATTTTTGACCCGAATGATCCAAGTCGAAAATGTAAAAGGAAACTTGAAACAAAATATCATATATTTATTTGATAATAATAGTAATAAACAAAGTGAAAATCTAATATAAAACATTACTAGATAGTGCTCTTACCTACATAAAGAACATACAAAATATTGTGTAGAAGTGCGTTTTTTACACTCGTGGCATTTTACAAATGATTTGTTTCCAGAGCACTCTGATTTGATTTCACAACGTGTTCGCTTTTTTTGAGGTTCATCGATTTCATCTGGGATGGCAGTTCGTTTGACAGCAGCTTTAGTCCCTGCGTGTTTTCTGACAGTTCTTCTCCTAGCTTTAGAATATAATTTCTGCGACTTATTTGCGATTTATTCAATGATTTATATAAGATCCTGGATCTTTTATTCCAGCTAAGTAGGTATAGTAAATTGTAAAATGTGTGAAGTGGCCAACTCCTAGACGATACTTTTACTGAATACTTGCGTGCCATTTGGCCCAAATACATCAACACCATATTTTGTTACATTAGTGGATGCAATTTGTACATCCGAGTGCATTGTACTAATCATGACTACATTTTTGTTGCTTTTGGCCCGATAAACGGTTAATGAGATATCACCTGTCTTTAGAAGTATTGTACTGTATAAATTTTCTTTCGCGTACTTTACACAAGCCGGTATTTTACGTCGAGCTTTATTCATAGTACCAAGGAGACTAGTACTATTCGCTTTCAAAAATTCAGCCAGTGATAGTGCTGTGAAGAAATTGTCACACGTAACATTTCTTCCTTTTTTAAATATGGTTGCATCAACTTTTTTACTACAGAATCACCGAGGCGCTCGTTATTTGGTCTCGATTCGTCTTTCCCTAAATATGGAAAGGTGTTGACAATGTAGTTTGTGTCTTTGTCCACGGCTATGCAGAATTTTTGACCATATTTATTGGGTTTTGAGGCAATAAACTAAGTAAACCTACACCTACATTTCAATGGAAACAGTTGCTCGTCGACAGTGATGATATGATTTGTCATTTGACATTGCCGCTTTTACAAAAGCATTGCCCCACTTCTCGGACCACAGCGAATCCAAATCTATACCTTTAACACCCATGGCTCCTCGTACATATATTATAGCTATAAATGCTTCTAACTCTTCTCTTCTAGAGACCAAGTGTTTAAATGAACTCGGCGTGCTTCTTAAATAGTACAGTCGGTGATATGTTTTAAAATTTTATCGTCAATAAGAAGTCACCAAATACTGTTATACGTTTCATCGACACGACGTTTGGCATATGGTGTAAGCCCGGAAATGTCTTTGAACACGTTTTGATGTGCTCTTCTATCAGTAGATGCATTATACAATGCTTCGATCTTCCAAAGTGTACCATCAGGAGCTATAATTTCTGAGCCAACAGGAATTTGAGAAGGAACATCATAATTACATCCTTCTGCTCTGACCGGTGGTTGACTACGGAGACGTCTACTTCCACGTCTACTTCGTCAATCATGTCCTCTGCTCTCTGGGAATAGGCTGTCGTTATTCACTGAAAAAAAAATACATTCTACATCAGAACGACAAAATACATAAAAGTACGAAATATTATCATCATCTTACCACATAAGAACATATAACATACTTTCAAAAACGTTACTCTCAGACTGAGACACTATCGGTTTCATGTCGTCATCGGACGTAGAATCAACTTGAGCTGTGAGTTGTTGCCACTCTTCATCAGATGAAGAGTATAATACTTCGCCTTCAAGGTTCAGAGTCGCCTTCTAAAATCTCATTCATTGCATCAACAAGTTGTTGATGAGTCAAAAGACGATTATTCTTGGTCACAACACTTTATATGTAGTCAATAAAAGTAAAAAAAGACGTACTATCACTTCACTAGTTCAAACTCGACCGAACAATGACGCGAGATCGAGATGCGATGGACCATCTAGCGAACGGAAGTATGGTATCCCCTCCATTCAGACGGTATTATGTATTTCGACATTCTCATTCCATTGCCATTAGTTATAAGTAGTAAACCCCTAAATTCCAATATAAATTAGTATATATCAATTGTAAATAATTTCTACTAATATAGATAGCTGGGTCCAAAATGACCCATCCGCGCTTTAAGGTATTTTCGTATAAAAACAAAAAATTAGTTATCATAGTAGATACATAGTTTGTGTATGTAATAT
This sequence comes from Diabrotica undecimpunctata, assembly GCF_040954645.1. Classification (NCBI taxonomy): domain Eukaryota; kingdom Metazoa; phylum Arthropoda; class Insecta; order Coleoptera; family Chrysomelidae; genus Diabrotica; species Diabrotica undecimpunctata. The sequence goes on from NC_092804.1 coordinate 171,684,138, forward strand.
ACCAGATAATTCAGAAAATGGCATAAACATTTAAGGCTATAGCAAGTATAGAATATTTACTGCACAGAGATGAATTTCGAAATGGGTCAAAATTGGAACGGTCGCGCTTCTAGTGGTAAACAATAAGGAAAACATTTTATAAAGAATTACAACAAGTAATAGATCAAGTCAGAGGACATATGATAATACTAGGCGATTTTAACGCTCGAATAGGCCACCAAGTAATATCCGGAAATAACAGGTTAACTGTCATGGCGGGCATATACGCTAGCCCCGTAATTTGCTCAATATGTCCCGGGGGACGTATATACTCGGCGAACCCCTATGCACTCGACAAAATTTTAGATCTATATTTGATAGTGGTCTTATTTAGAATCATTTCAGATACCGTATACAACCGCTGTGGCATACAACGCTTGTATATAATTGCGAATAATAGAATCGCTAGACAAATATTGAAGAAATCTGTAATTTTTGTTTTTCTATTTTTTAGTGAACTTCTACTACACACAACAACAAAGAAGGCTACAATATACTATAAACAATTAAATATAACTACTTTGAATGTATATTATAACAATCTAAACAAAGCCCTAGCAGATATTGTAATAAGTCACAACTTTTTTACATGATTTTTGGATGTTTCTATATAATTTTTTCTTGCATAGCAAGCTTTACAATGTTTTTTGGCTTTATTAAAAGGACCTTACTTTTTAAACAATTTTTGATTTTCTGCTGGTTTCTTTGATGCCGTTTGAGTTGTTTCATTTTCGTCATTTTTCTCATCATAAGTAATTTTTACTTTTTTGTCAGCAAGCTGGTTGTATACTAGATGAGAATTTACAACTGCTGTCCCCACCATGAATTTTATCGTTAGTTTTTGATACCATTTTAGTGATTTTCGTAAGGGTTAATTATAAGAGGTCATCTGATCAGATTAATCAATCGACCACTTTCCTTCGTTATCTTTAATTATGGCCTTCGGTTTATAAACCATATCACTGCGTCACTATTTGGCCACGGTTTCTGTAGTGTGTTTAGTGGTGAGAAGAAAAACATCCCTCTTATCTTTCCACTTCAGGATACATACATCTTTTTCGCTTTCCTGTTCAAATACTTCCCCCATTTTAACTTTTTTAGTATAATTTCTTCGGATTTTCACGTCGATTAGCTCTCAATGTACCAATGGAATGTGTTTTGTTGTCCAACAAAATACTTGTTAGTTCAAAACTTGTATAATTTGGGGCACGTTCCACAGTCGCAAAACACCTTCTACAATTAATATTTGACAAGAAATCTGCTAACTTTCACTGCTTCTTCCGAAGTTTAAATCACAGTAATCTGCCTTTTCCTGGGCAAAACCTGACTTCCTTCACTGCAACCCTTCCTTCTCCTTTTGACCAATCAGACACACCAATCTTACATACCACGCCATCTCTTTCGACCATTCAAATTCAGTGACTTGTCAAAGACAAGCTCAATGCTATGATAATATCACATAACCTTGGTATTTCCAAATTTATACATAAATAAGATCTTTTCTTTGTTTCCAAGTTTCTAGAGACAATACAGCTAATACTACTTCGTTTATTGTATACTTATCCCTGATCACAAAACTTTCTAATTCTTTGTCCAATTTCATTGTAAACAAAAGATTTAAACCTTGTATTCTTAAAATTGCTATCTTTGGGCTATAAACATTAATCGTTTATGAGAAACTCTCTATTGCTGTCATATAACATCGTACAAATATCTATTCTCCTGTCTGCATACTTTCTACAAAATTAGAAAAGCCATTACTCATTCAAATATTTGAATCTTATCAATCTAACATTCGTATTTATAGGGTAAAAAGACTTTTCATTAATTTTTTATTAGATTTTAATTAATTTAAACCATAACAACATATTATATAGATGTGGTATATTTATTAAAAAATGTCTTACATTTTCTGATACTAAGTGAGCATGTTTCCTTAAGTCTATACTCAGATTCTTAAAATGCTCTCCGTAGTGTTCTGCGTTGTGATACAGGATACCAGAGTTTTTAAATCTTTTAAATTCATAAATTATTTGAGTCACTGGATATTTTTCCTCACACATTAGGAATATTTCCTTATTCTCGCCATTTATAAATAAACTAACATCTTTTTTTAAGTTATCACACTCGTTTATAAGTCCTATATACCCTATAGTGTCGTAAGCCTTATTTGAAGCCTTCTCACTAGTTATATAGAAAATTTCAGCATTTTTAACTGTTCTCTTGGTTCCTGATAAATAACCACATAATCTGAAGTCCAGACTATCTGGTATAAATATCAGGACAGTGTTTTGGGCCATTACTATATATCCAAATAGTAATTTTTCATTTTGTTATTTTTGAATGAAATAAAAAAAAATAACAAAATGAAAAATTACTATGTGGTATATTTACTTTGTGATTGTAGTAATTTTGTACCAAAAATTTAAAAGAAACTAGATAAACTCTTAGCTGCAAGAACGATCCAACTCAAGGATTCTAATCCTAAATTCAATAAAAATAAAGAGTCTCCAAACGGCTATATTAGAAACAATTGTGTCTTTAAGATAAGTACAATAAAAAACAAGGGCAAAAGAATTGTCTTCTCCGCTTAATTCTTTTATCCTTGTCTTACTCCCTGGAATTGTCATATCGATCGCTACGAAAATTCAAAGACGTACACCAATTTTATTGAAAGAAGGTAAACAGTTGTGCGGTGTTTTCATAATTCATTTTACTCAGTATATCACATCTTTTTTATTTTTCTCTATCCATTATCGCTATTCCACCATAAAACCATAAAATAATATTTTTTGCAAAAGTTATTATTTATTCATCAAAATAATCTCCTTTAGTGATGATACAATCATTCCAACGCTTTTCTATTTTTTCGATTCCGCCGTTGAAAAACGATTTATTTTTGCCTTCAAAGTAGCCTTCAGTTTCAGCGATTAACTCCTCATCGGAGCGGTATCTCCCGCCACGGAGCATTTTTTTAAACGAAAAAAAAGTGGTAATCGCTGGGGCCAGACTTGAACTATACGGTGGTTGCGGAAGCAATTCAAAGCACAATTTGTGGATTCTTACCATCGTTTTCATCGACCTGTGACACGGTGAATTATCTTGGTGAAACAACAATTTTTTCTTTAACAAATAAATGAGGTCTTTTCTTTGCGATTCCGGTCTTCAAACGCTTCAATCAACCAATATAGTACCCGCTGTTGATTGCTTCTCCATGTTTCAAATAGCCATTGAAAATAATATCTTGCAGGTCCCAAAATACAAAAGGCCATAATCTTTTAGTGGTTTGGTATTTCTTCTCCGAAGTGAAGTCATGGATCCATGTTTTATTCACTGTGACATACTGACGTAAAAACTCAGACTTATTCCGATTAAACAAGTCCAAACAGCGTCAAGATGCATCAATTTGTTGGTGTTTTTGCTCTGGTGTGAGAAAATGCGGCACCCACATATCAGAAAATTTACGAGTTTGATATCTCTTTCAACTTTAATTTGCGCATTTCCATAATAACTTTTAGCGCATTTTCAATGTTTTCGGGAATAACTGCATTATTTGGCTTTCAGAGCACTCAGTATTACTTCTTCTTCTCATTGCGCCGTCCCTTTTCGAAGGTTGACGATCCAAATGGCAATTGTAGTTTTGGAAACTGCTGCGCGAAAGATCTCTGCGGATGAGCGGTCGAACCATCTCTTCAGGTCTTTCAGCCACGAGTTCTGGCGTCTTCCTACTGATCTTTTGCCCTGTACTTTTCCTTCAGGAAAGACAGAAAAAACGTAACATCTGATCATTCGGATTCTAAGCTGTAGACTAAAGTCTGATCTTGTAAAAAATGTTTTCATGCTCATGAATGTTTTCCTTGCTTGTTCGATTTTTGATACGATTTCTTTTTTTGGATTACACTGACTTTTGATATTTGTTCCCAAATATTTTATGGAATTTACCTGTTCTATTATTTGACCCTTGGCATACACCTTTACGTTTATTGGTGTCTTTGAAAATACTGAAGTTTTAGTTTTGGAAACGTTTAGATGTAAACCGAACATTTCGCTGTGGTGAACTACCGCATTTATTATATTTTGTAGTTCTTGTGCGTTGCTTGTTATTAATACGGTATCATCAGCATATCTGATGTTGTCTATGCTGATTCCGTTAATCTTAATTCCGCCTTGGACCTCGTCTAATGCTTCTCTGAATATAGACTCCGAATACAAATTAAAGAGTAGCGGTGATAAGACGCAACCCTGTCTCACTCCTCGTCGGATTTGTATGTCTTCGGATGTTGTGTGCTCTATTTCAATTGTTGCCTTTTGGTGCCAGTATAGTTCTGAGATAATTCGCAAGTCTTGTTCGTCAACTCCAGTTGTTCTTAGAATTTCGATCATCTTTTGATGGTTAACGCAGTCAAATGCTTTTCGATAGTCAATAATATCAGTATCACTGGTGTCGCTGTTAAATTAAGCAAACCATCGTTTACTGGTTGTAATCGATGAAGCAGAGTCCCGGTAATACTTTTTAAGGCATTGCTTAGTTTGGACAATATTTTTTCCATCAAATAACTTATGATAAAAATCATAAAAGTAACGAAACATATCTACTAACTAGGTAAGTAATAATCTGAATGACATTATATTGTGAATCTTTCTTCACCGAAGATGCATTTGGGTTTCTTTTTGATGCAATCCACTTCTTCACGCTCTTTGTCTCTCTAAATCTGCACTGTAATAAAGGTCTAATGTAAACTTGGTCTAATGACTAATGTTGTGTAGATGCCTATAATAGGTACTTCGTCATCTGTCGTAATTTTTTTGTTTTACCTGCTGAGTACTACTATTATCCTCTTGACTATCTACTTCTTTCCTATTAGCTCTTTCATTGTTTTATTTTTGGTTAGACCTATCATTAATGTCGTTAAAGCTCAATTTTAACCTTTTTAATAATGACAAATTGTTAAAGACATTGTCCCACCATGAATAAGGTGACGATGAAAGTGTACTACTTAAAATATATCGAGCTATATCCAAATTAGGCTACGGTTTTATAGTTTACTTGTATGTACTACTACTAAGGATTTCCACAGTTTTCACTGTCTTCCTTCACTCAACCGTTTTCTCCAATTTTCCCTGTCATTCCAGTCTCCATCTCGCAGGGTTCTTTTCTCCATAGCCTCGTCGATTTCATCTCTGAATGACCTTCGGGGTCTTCCTCTCTTTCTTCTTCCAATCGGGCTCCATTCTGTGATTTTGTTTATCCAGCGTCCTCTGTCCGCTCTTCTGACGTGGCTGTACCAGGATAGTCTCTTCTCCTCTATATAGTCGATTATGTCTGATTGCACTCCCATTCTCCGCTTAATCTCTGCGTTTTCAATTCTGTCTCTTTTTGTAAGTCTACAGCTTCTCCTCAGGAACTCCATTTCTACTGCTCTTATTCTACCTCTATTTCTCTTGTTTATTGTCCAGTTTTCGGACCCATATGTCAGGATACTTCTTGTCAGGGTGTTATATATTCTCTTTTTTGTCTTTATCGTAATGTTCTTATCCCACAACACTGAGTTTAGTTGTCTTATACAGTTTCTTATTTGTCTCAGTCTGTTGTTTATATCTTCTTCTGTTGTTCCCTGGTTCGATATTATGGTTCCTAAATACTTGAATTTATCTGTTCCATTTATTTGTCTTCCCTCGTCTATCTCTAGGTTTCTCATATCCTTGTTTTCTGTTGTTAGGTATTCGGTTTTCTCTAAGTTCATTTCCATTCCGTTGTTTTTATATTCTGCTTCTAGTTTTCTGAGCATAAAGCTGAGATCTTCTTCATCTTGTGCGATGACTACTTGATCGTCGGCAAAACTTAAGGTGTATAGGTATTCGTCTCTTACTGGTATGCCCATTCCTTCGCACTTTCTCCTCCATGGTTTGAGTGTCTTTTCCAAGAATATTTTAAACAGAGTAGGGGACGTAGCACAGCCTTGTAGAAGTCCTTTTGTCGTCTTAAATGGATTGTAGGCTTTATTTCCACATTTAATAGCTACTTTGTTTTCTTTGTATAGTGCTTTAACTGCTTTTATTAGTGTTTGTCGGATTCCGAGATCATTCATTGCTTCCCATAATTTGACTCTAGGTATTGAGTCATATGCTTTCTTTAGATCAACAAAGGTCAGATGGACCGGTCTACCTTTTGCCGTTTTCTTCTCTATCAGTTGTTCTAATGTGTACGTATGATCTAGGCATGATTTTCCTACTGTGAACCCTGCTTGGTCTTCTCCAATTTTTCCTATTATTTCAGTTTCTAGTTTTTCTTTAATAATTTTCCCGTAAAGTCTACCTACCGACGATATTATACTAATTCCTCTATAGTTTTCACATTTTTTCCTGTTTCCTTTCTTATGTATGGATGTGATGTATGCTTGTGTCCATTCCGCAGGTATTTCTTCTCCATTTAGTCCTTTACTTGTATGTATCCAATAATTTATTACAATCGTAACACTCTGTTCACAGACTGGTCTCCGAACATGCTTAGAATCATTTCGATCCAGTCCCGCTGAAAGTCTCTATTGTGAATTTTATGAACTCCCCCTTTACCTTCGAAGGCAGCAACTACTACTACCTATCTTATGCTAGCAGAATTTCATCGAATCCGACTAACCCTGTATTTAATCTTCTGACTTCGCGAAAACCTGGACTTGTAAACTCGCTCAGATGAATACTTTTAATTTCACAGACCTTTCAACCCTTGTGCCAAGACACAAAATGATCTCAAACGCTTCGTCAACACTGGGGATTGGCATCTTCTGGAGATGTTACTGCTTCGCTTGTAACTTGAAACTGACGGTCAGTTTCAGCTTACAAGCGAAGCAGTAACATCTCCAGAAGATGCCAACCCCTAGTGTTGGCGAAACGTCGAGAACTAATCTTAGAAGACAACGGCCTAACAGCCCGAACAAACAGTTTAACAAGTTAGACGATGGCCGTGAAAGCCTAACGCATTTTATAAAGACACAAAACAGAAAAGAGAAGATAGCAAATCTTATGTCCTCTGCAGACCAACAGTTATGCTCCCACTGCAATGATATTACTATTACCGTCAAGCACATCCTCACAGACTGTCTACACTACAAGTCTACTCGCATGGCCAACAATATAGCCCACAATTTAAAAGAACTTCTGAACTGTTCATGCCGTCTCGAGAGCCTAATAGACTTCTTAAAGACTACACAGTTGTTTAACAAAATATAATTTATATACTATTGTTATTCTTTACTATTGTAAACTCCGTATAACAACTCTGTAGGTACTAGTGTAAACCTTTGCTCCCGTGTCAATGACCAAAGGTGTGTCGAGATACGTTAATTTAAAAAAAAAAAAAAAATTAAGACAGATGAAGTCATAAGTGACTTAAATAATAATTTCTTGATTTAAAACTGTAAAAACTATAACTAATAGTAAAGGTAAAATATGATTCGTTCAATTTTTCTGATAGTTTATTATTGTATAAATATTTAAAACTCATTTGGTTCAGTTGTTACAAAATGTCATGTAATAAACGAATAATACACAGGCCATACCTCCTAAATTCTAACATCCAATCAATTCTAGGTGAATCATAAAGTACAGTACTTATTTATTATAAATTTTGACCAATCGTAAAGTAAAAAGGAAGTACTTAATAATCAATTAGTAAGAAACAAGTTCCGCCTTCTTTAGGTTAGTTAATGAAAAATATTAGTACAATGTAAAGGAATTTTGAGTACCGCCTTTATAATTGATTTCTTCTCTTATGAGAAAGTTAACAATGCAGAACCAATTGTACAATTATTAAAATAACTTTATTTATTCTTTTATAGGGGGTAACTTTGGAAATGGATGTTCAACTTTGAGACAGCGCGTAAAATTCCGCAAGTATTTTATTTAATTACATTGAAGTATGTTTCACGTCATATTTTGAAGCTCCGTTGTTGCTGTTCAGACTTGCTTACGGCAGGAAAAAATTGTGCATAAGATTATCCAGAATTACATGTTGTGATTCTAGAAGACTTTCTATAGAGGTTTTTATATTATCTGCCACTTTTAAAGGGAAATAATCAGGAGATTACCAGATGATGTGCATATCAAAATATTAAAACTCATTGATAACGATGTCATTGATGTAGTGGTTGAACTATTTAATTAAAAATATCAGACTGCTACAACCCCCATGTTCATTAATACAACTCATTATGAAATTCAAGTATTCCGTCGTCTGCATAGCAGAGTATTTGAAGTTTTTTTTTCCATTTGGTATCCTTTTTTAGTTCTTACTTCTTTTATTATTTTATCCATAATTAGGTTGAACAATAGAGGACTCAGGGAATCTCCCTGTCTTATCTTATTCTGCTTCTTTTTCCTCTTTATAAACAATTCTGCTTGTTCATTGGCAGATTAATACCTCTATGAAAGGTTGTCACTCTACCTTTTGCGCGGTTGTCCTATACTTCTTCTGCCGCTTGGTGACTTATCTCTTGCTATTTTGACGACACGGGTCTCCTCCATTCTGCTTATGTGGTTATTCCAATCTTTTTTTCTATTTTGTGCCCATTCATTTATACACTGTACGTTACATTTTCTTCTATTGTCTTCACTTCTTTTTCAATCTCTCAGCGTATTTCCTGTAATTCTTCTCAGTATTCTCATCTCTGCTGTTTCCAGTAGCATTTGCGTTGTAGCTGTGTCGGGTCTTGTTTCTGAGGCGTATGTCATTATTGGTTTTACACTGGCTTTATAAATTCTTGACTTCATCTCAGTGGTGTCTGTTTCGCCATATAGTGTTATTAAGGCATCCTGCCAGTCTATTTGCTTTTTGTACTTGATCTCTCACTTCTTTGTCCAGGTCATCATAGCTAGACAGTGTAATTTCCAGGTATTTTATTTCCATTACTTGTTCAATATCGTGTAACGATGTTCTGATTGTTTAACAGTTCGAACCGTGGGAGTGTCAATATTTTCGCATCCACTTCTACAACGTGACGCCGAAGTGGGATTCGGAACGGCTATTTAAGGCGTGTGAATAGCGAAATTAGACAGTCTTGTAGCTAGCGCTCTAGGCTCCCTGACTCGCTGGTGTAGTGAACCTGCGAGTCAACCCGGACAGAGAGATTTCCGTATTGAGGATCATACTCTGTCCCTAACCAAGCGGAACCCATCGGTATTGTGTATTGAACATTACCGTGGGTCTGCACAGAGCCAACCCGGACAGAGAGATTTCCGTATTGAGGATCGTACTCTGTCCTTAGCCAAGCGGAACCCATCGGTATTGTTTATTGAACATTACCGTGGGTCTGCTATTTCATTTCTTTATTAGTAATAATTAGTTTCTTTTCTTTTATAGACGTTCGCCGGGGAACTCATTCATCGCGGGACCCAGACGGGAACGTAGAATTCATTTTATTTTTATTTTATAAGTATACAACGCAGAATTCCTTTTTTTATTTTTATTTATTGTATATATACTAAATTAATAGATTTATTTTTATTTCAAACCTGTGTTTTACTGAGTCTGTCGCCCCGAAAGAGCTACCCATCACAAACTGCCATCAATTTTTATTTTACATCTGGTTGGTTCTTTGCTGACTACTATTTTTTTTAGTTTTCTGAGATGAGATGGTCATGTTAAATTCTTTTGCTCTTATGTTAAATCTGTGGACATGTCTTTGCAGATTATCTTCATCTTGAATTATCAATATTGCGTCGTCTGCGTGACAGAGTATTTTGTTTTCTTTGTTTCCCATTCTGTATCCTCTTCCTTTGTTAACGGTTTTGAAGATTTCATCCATGATCAAATTGAAGAGCATGGGGCTCAATGAATCCCCTTGTCTTATTCCGATGCCTATTTCTATAGGTTCTGTAAGTTGTCCATCTATTCTGACTTCCGTTTTGTTGTTTTGGTAGATGTTATCGATAGTTTTTATAATATTTAGGGTAACTTCTCTATGATACAGAAGATGGATTACATCTTTTAGTCTTACTCTGTCAAAAGCTTTCTTTAGGTCAATCAGACACAGAAATGCTGGTCTATTATACTCTAGTGATTTCTACTCTTATATTATTGCCAGCTTTAATAGAGTCGGATGGTTCTTCTTCTACTTTTACTTTTATTGTGTTGTTTTGGTAGATATTTTCGATCGTTTTGATTATTCCCAGAGGTATCGCTCTTGCGTACAAGTGGATAACGTCCTTTAATTTGACTTCGTCAAATGCCTTCTTAAGGTCCACGAAACATAGATATTCCGGTTTATTGTATTCTAATGATTTCTGTTGCACTTGCCTCATTATAAATATAGCGTCGGTGCATGATCTTCCCGACCTAAAACCTTGTTGTTCTTCTGCTAGTGTTATAATTTCATTAAATTTTATTTATTATTACTTTGGTTATTAATTTTAGTGTCGTGTTTAATTAATTAATTACTCTGTTATTTTCTGGGTCCGATTTATCTCCCTTTTTGAAGAGAGGTATTAGGATGCTTAGAATTCTGTTTTGTTCTAATATTTTTTCGATTCGTTTAAATAGTTGTTTGCTCAGATCTTGTCCTCCGTACTTTAGGAGTTTGTTCGGTATTGTCCTCTTCTGGTGATTTTCTATTTTTTAATTTCCTTAATAATTCCTGTGCCTCTTTCTCCTTAATATTTATTTCTTAGTTTGTTGTCATTTCTGATGTTGGTGGTTCATTATCTTCACCTTAAGCAAATAGGGATGGAAAGTAGTTTACCCATGTTTCCTTCTAAATGTGTTTCGTTTTTATTAGTTCGTTCATCTTTTTTCTTTATCCTCTGATCATTCTTCATATTTCTTTTTATGTTCCGTAGAAGTCGTGTTCCATCTGTTTTGAGAAGCTCTGCCAATGTTCCCTTCTTATTTGTCTAACTAAAGTATTCGTTTCATTTCTGATTCATTTATAGTAGTTATATGCCTGTTGTGTTTGTTGTGTTCTGTATTGTAAAAAGACTTTCTTCTTTTCTTCACATTTTGTCTTCACTTCCTCTCTCTCTCTCAAAAAAAAAATTGTTCATGTAAATCCCAATATCGGTTTTTAATAACATCAAATCATGACATATTTATCTAATATTTGCAAAGATTATAAACGTGTTATATTTAAGTGAACTTTAATAATATTAAGTATGCATTATTGTATACTTAATATTATTAAAGTTGCATCTATGAATCGACTCGAAGCTTTCGAAATGTGGTGTTATAGGCGCATCTTACGTATATCCTGGGTTGACAGAGTTACTAATGTGGAGGTCCTGCGTAGAATGGGGAAAGAATGTGAAATTCTCATGACCGTCAAAACTAAAAAGTTGGAATATCTAGGACATGTAATGAGAAATCAAGAACGTTACGGCCTTCTCCAGCTGATTCTCCAAGGGAAAGTAAATGGTAAGAGAGGACCAGGAAGAAGACGCATTTCCTGGCTTCAAAATTTACGAAAGTGGTATAACACGACTACCACTGAACTGTTCCGCGCTGCAATAAATAAAGTAAAGATAGCCGTGATGATCGCCAACATCCGGAACGGATAGGCACTTTAAGAAGAAGATACATTATTATGATATAAATGTAAAATACGGGTTTTCGAATGAAAAATGGTTATGTATAGGTTATTTTGTGGTATATTATAAACTGCATTTTTCTGTGCATTTATGAATACAAATCTATGTTATGCACTAAAGTGTATTATGTAATATAATAATTACCTTGCAACTTCCACTCCTTTGATTTCTGCGCTCGTAAAATGAAGATTTAATGTAAAATATGCTGTCATCATAAATGCATCTTTTTTCAGTAGATTGTCCGATTGTGCTTTGACAAAACCAGTTTTAGTCATGTTCTTAGATTCATTATAAACCTAGATTAACTAGAAATCACCAAACTCTATTAATTAGAAATACAAATTTAAACTATTTTTGCTACAAATAAATAATAACTAAATAAAAAAATAGTCTTTACTAATAATTTAACAATAATAAAGATTTGAAAAAAAATTGGTACACATTTAAATTATATCCATATTCCCTATTTAAATATGAGGTAAACCCATAATTTGAGAGCCAATAAATTTTTTCTCAATGTCACCATTTAATAGGAATCGACGAAAAAAAGAAGCTATTAAAATAAATTTTGCCCAGTAAGTTTCCCTCCTGTTACAGCAATGGCCAGAGTTTATCCTAATAGGATTTCCTAGTAGTTGATTACCATTTCAATAGAGGGATTTGTCATTTTCAATTAAAGTTGAGTCCTGGATCTCACAGTTAGTCTCTGCAAATGGTGCTTTTAGCGAGTATACCAAAGGTCCTGCTTGGGTTTCCTTCTACGGGAAATGCTTAAGAATGATACTGAGATGGAAGACGGGTTAATTCCACCAACTATAAATAGAGTAATGAATATTTTTATTCGCAAAAATTACATTTTCAAAATATACGTTTATATTAGGATATGCTAATCTTACATATTAACACAAAAAGATAACCTTAAAGCTACAAGGGAATTGAAATAAGATAGAATAAAAGTGGAATACCAAAGAACATTAAACTAAACTACACATACCGCATTTTAAAACTAGACTATGACGGCCACTATTTGTTCAATTGACACTTTTTAAATTCGATTTTACCGAATCAAATAATAGGGGAAGATGGTCTAATATTGATCACCTAACATAAATTTTTCATAAAATAAATATGTAACAACAAAACACGCATATATTGATGTGTATACATTGACTGATATTTTTAACTTTATTTAGAAAAAAAAAATACAAAATACAAAAGTTGTTCGATATTACCCGATCACTAATGGGAAATATCGATTACGAGAGGGGAAATATCGAGCCAAATTTAAAAAAATTTATGAATGAATCAATGAAAAACTACTTGCAATAATTACATGATGTAAAGTCTTCTGCATTATCTACAGTGATATAATCACCACGAAACCATTCGCCACATGATCTGCACCGTCACCATTCTTCATTATTTTACCCGACTTCACCACAAACATGTTGTTAGTGTTTTTTCCTCTATTACTTTAATCTTTGTATTTTTTTCTATAGTAGAAGCCATAGTTAGAATGCAGTGTTGGTCTTACGGCATGCAGCGATGCCGCTCATGTCGGCCAGTGGTAGGTGTGTGGTAGTTTGGCGATAGACTGAAAAATTAGGACCGTACGTGCTTCCTTTCAAAAATCTTTACTCATTAGTTTAGCTGAGTTAAATTAAAGAATAAACAAAAAAAAAATAACATAGACAAAAAAAGACAAAATTTACTCACCGATTTTTCCGCCCGACAGTGAAAATCGGCTTTTCCACGAGTCTGTGGAAATGTATTAATAACGTTTTTTATGATTTTTAGTGTTTAAATGAAGAGTACAACTTAATGAATGAATTGTCCGACAAAAAAATAGGGCCTTTTATGTAAAAATTAAAAAAATACACAGTCGAGATATACAGTAAATACAGAAAATATACAGTACTTTTTTGTAGAATGTGTGAGCATTAAAATTGTAGATACATCCTATTTATAAATAACAAGCTGATTTTTTCAAAGCTGTTTTATAAAATCTCTTAGAATACAAATGTAGAATTGACGGACAAGAATCTTTTTCCGATTTTTCAGTCGGACACGTTTCGTCGTACCCTTCGCTGAAATTGTGTATATAATTTTTTTTAATTATAAAACTTAAAATATTCAGTATGATGTCAGAAGAGAAAATATGCGCTCAAAAGATTTTGGCAAATTATTAAGAAATAGAAATTTTAAAGAAAAGTTTGTGGAATTTCTCATTGAAGACTGGTGCAACGACGAATTTGCTGAAATATGTGGAGGAAAATATTAAAATTTAATTATAATAATTGTTACGTGTATGAAGTTTTCAACAATCGAATGAAGAGATCTGTAGATTATAATTCATCTTGTACATATGAAGAAGCAGATACAAAAATTCTACACCATATTTTGTCAGATGAACCCGAACTACTGAGTGACAGTTGGCAGAGAACTACCAATATGGAATTTTTAAAATCTAATGTTGAAATAATTATAGATATGTCAACCAACAAAAAAAAAAGGAATATTTTAATATCAATGATATTTATCAAAATTATGGAGAGCAAATAACACAAGCTCTAACAGTATGTCATGTATTTACTGACAATGATTATAACCCTGTATTTTATAGAAAAGGAAAGAAGAGACCATTTGATATTTTGAAGAAAAACGAGAGATCCCAGGTAGCCTTCCTGGATCTTTTAAGAATCCCTCCATCTGAAATAAATACTTCAAACCCACCATTGTCCCAAAGTCATTGAATAATTAATTTGTAAATTAATTCCTTAAAAAGCAAAGACGTCAACATGGGGCGAGTTGAGCTCTTCGAGGAGGCTTTTGGAAACAAAAATCACGATGAAATGGTAATAAAAGCTCAGTTAAGAGGTCTCGATGCATCAAGTATGCCTCTATCTAAAGAAGAGCTATTGCAACAAATTAAAAGGACAATTTATATATGAAGTGTGTGGTGCAATGCACATTTAAGATCACCAACAAATTTAAAACCTGAAAATTGTGGATGGACACTGATAGAAGAAAAATATTACCACCATTGGTTTGATGGCCCTCAGTGTCCTACATTTGATGATATATCTTCAAATATATCAGGTAATAATATTTTATGCTTGTTATTTATATTTGAAATATAGTAGGTACTTGTAAAAAATCATAATCTATTATTATTTCAGATACGGAAAGTCAAAATGAAGAGAACGATGAGGACATTATTAGTTCAAGTGATGAAGAGTTAAATAATAGTTCTGATGAAGAATGACAAAAAAAAGTTTAGTTATTTAATTATTTTTTATTGTATACATGTTTATATAAACTTATATATTTATATTATTTTTACAAATTTTTTTAATAATCATACAAAATATAATATAAAATATCAAAGACTTACATAAATACCCGTAATCCTTGTTATACGCATAATTCTCAATAACGCGATTTATTAAATGCGAATTTTTGCATTTCACGCGAAAAATAACTGATTTTTTCATGGGGCGCTCCCGCACCATTTGATTTGTCCGCCAATAGTATTAAACATTAAATAATGTTTAATACTATTTTGTAGTACTTAATAATTAATACTACTAATTTGTAGTATGTAAATCTTTTACAAACCTATTTTTTTTTTGTCCGACAGTTATTAATAAATTTCCACAGACTCGTGGAAAAGCCGATTTTCACTGTCGGACGGAAAAATCGGCGAGTACAGTTTGTCGGACAATGTAAAAATAGTATTTTTCAAGTTATTTTTGAACGATACAGAGAAAATCAGCTTATTATTACTAAATTTTTTAAAGTTGTTTTTTTGGCATGTTTAGTTTGGTGCATTCCCTTATGGAACCAAAATTTTTGTCGGACAAGATTTTTTTCGGATATTTCCCGAAGTCGACTTTTGTATTCATTAAACAGCAATACGTTATTAATAAATTTGATACATCACTTTAAAATGACAACTTTTGGATAAGCTGGAGAGAAAATGCACCCGGTACAGAAAGTGTCCTAAGAGATATTTGGGGGTCGAGGTTTTATGAAGCTATCCTGAAAATTGTAGCCTGTCATGTATGAGTGATACAGTATGTCGCCTGACACCTAGACTATACAGTACTAAAAAACAGATGAGCATTAAATCTGAGATATTTCTTGTTAATTAATACTAATCGCAATCCATATCTAAATCGTCCTTATCTTCTGAATTATTTCCTATATTAATTATCACCGGTTCAATATGGTCCTGCAAATTGTCCATCGCAAACATTTTTTCCTCTACTTTCTTGACGTGGTTCACATATTTATGCCACTGCTCTTTGGATACGCGTTGGTAAGTTTCTATTATCAATAATTCTACCGTTTTTTCTTTAAAATCGACGTTGTTTGAAGCCACATACCTTTTCACTTGACTCCACACCATCTCAATCAGGTTTACTTCGCAATGGTAAGGCGGCAGTCTCCAAATCTAAACACCATATTTTTCCGCAATTGTTTCAATTTTGTACTTGTCGTACTCGTCTCTAAATGCGGCCGTAGTATCCAGTAATTGACTTTTTAGGTAATCTTTCTCGAAGAAAATGGCCTTTTCGATTGACTAATCCTTGATTTGCCTTTTGTTCCACAATTTTTTCCAGAAACTAAATTTATCTTCTTCATCTAAATCCCCGTCCATTTTGTCGTGGTAATCAGCAGTTCCCTTCTTGGCCAAATAAGTTAATTCGGCCTATGCCACCAAACTAGTTTCGCCTCCAGCTTGAAGAAAAACAAGCCAAGGACCTCTTTGGATTAAAGCTTTCAGTTCAGTAGAGAGCTCTTTTATGAAGATATTTTGTGGATTCTTGATCGATGTGTCCCTCTATTCCTTTTTGACTGAAGTACCGACGTTAGTCCAAGACTGATCCGTATAAACAAGGCTTACATTATCCTTCTTCCTCAATGTTTTTATTTGTCTGTGTCTACAGAATATGATATATTTTCTTTCCATCATTATCGAATGTCGACCTCTTTTACCATATTTAAAACCCATGTCATCTAGTAGCCTACGAAATGTGGTTATTAAAAAAACTGGTAGGTTCTCATCATCCTTTACTCTGTTCGTTATACTGTCGACGGTTGGCGGTATGTTTTCCAAAAAAAAAAAAATCATGGACAAATGGTGCGCGGCAATTCCCCGGGTCTCCTCTACTTTTTCACGACGTAGGTCCGTTGCGGAAAGGAAAATATTCATAAAGGAACCTGGATGATACCTGGTACTGATTCGGACCATTTCTTGGTTATATCGAAGATAAAACAAAGAATATCAATGGTAAGAAAAGAGAAAGGCGCCAAACAAAGAAAATGGAATACATATATGTTTAAAAATCCTAAAAAGAAGAATGAGTACCAGCAGAAAATAAAAGTAATATTAAATGAAAGAGGAGAACAAAATAACATTGAAGAAGAATGGAATAGCATCAAAACGACAATTACAAATATGGCAAAGGAAACATTAGGTGAAACCTCAAGCCAAAGAAACGAGGAATGGTTTGACCAAGATTGCCAACAAGTAATAAATAGCAAAAATATAGCTAGACAGAAATGTCTACAAAGGGATTCCCGATCGAATAGAAAGGCATATGAAGAACTCAGAAAAGATGCAAAGAAAGTATGCAGAAGGAAAAAGAGAGAAATGTTGAATGGAAAAATACAACAAATTACAGATTATAATAACAGAAGAGAGGCTAGAAAATTTTACAAGGAAATCAAGCAATGCACCCAAGGATACATAACAAGATCAAAAGTTTGCAAGGACAAAAATGGGGCAATTATTAGCGAGAAAGAGGAAATAATGAAAAGGTGGAAGGAGCATTTTCAAGAGCTGTTAAACCCAGAAAAAGAACAAAACGAAGATGAAGAGATAATTCACCACACAGCAGAACAACTAGTTGAGCAACCAACATTGGAAGAAACGATAAACGTCATAAAACATCTAAAAAATAACAAAGCACCTGGCACAGATAGAATAACTGCAGAACTGATAAAGAATGGTGGACATGCGCTATGGAGGCATACCCATAAACTAATCGACCGCATATGGACACTAGAAGTCATCCCAGAAGATTGGAAAGTGGAAATCATACTTCCTATGTACAAAGGGGGAGACAAACGACTCTGCAAAAATTATAGGGGCATAACAGTTTTAAATGTCATCTACAAGATATTATCAGGAATTATATACAGCCGCCTGGAATCGTTTTCGGAGGAGATTATTGGTGAATACCAATGTGGCTTCAGACCAAAGAGGTCAACTATAGACCAAATACATATGTTAAGAGGTATACATGAAAAATGTGTTGAATATAACATACCTATTTACAACTTGCATATCGATTTCAAACAGGCGTTTGATGGAGTAGATCGACAAAAGATGTTAAAGCGACTATCTATGTTAGGGATGCCCAATAAGTTGGTTAAACTTATACGAATGACTCTGGAGGGTTCCAAAGCTATGGTGAGAATAGATGGAGATATGAAGCAGGCCTTTGATATTGAAAATGGAGTTAGACAAGGGGATGCCCTATCAACAACACTTTTTAATCTAACTTTAGAAGCTGTTGTTAGAAAACTGGATATAAACGGCTGTATTAATACAAGATCTATGCAAATATGCGCATATGCGGGTGATGTTGCCATAATAAGCCGCAACAAAAGGGTATTGAGCGAAAAAGTTATAGAACTGAAACGAGAAGCTGCTACGTTTGGTCTATATATAAATGAAAGCAAAACAAAATATATGGAGTGCACAAAATCGAATGAACATGAGAATCTGAAGGTAGACAACCATACCTACAAATATGCTTCCACTTTTCTCTACCTAGGCTCAATAATAAATGACAACAACAACAACAGTCAAGAAATACAAGCACAGATTCTTAGCGGTAATAAGTGCTTTTATGCATACAAAGACTGAAGTTACTGAATCGTGAGT
Organism: Diabrotica undecimpunctata; assembly: GCF_040954645.1. NCBI lineage: Eukaryota > Metazoa > Arthropoda > Insecta > Coleoptera > Chrysomelidae > Diabrotica > Diabrotica undecimpunctata. The sequence continues at coordinate 171,702,709 of NC_092804.1, forward strand.
CTAAGCTGCGAATTTACAAAACAGTAATTAGACCAGTGGTCACATATGGATGTGAAACGTGGACCCTCTCAACCACTGATGAAAATCAACTGAGAATATTTGAGCGCAAAATACTAAGGAAGATATTTGGACCAACCCAATGCAGCGATAGTTCGTGGAGAATTAAAATGAACCACGAGCTGGATGAACTAATGCAGAGCGCAGATATTGTCAGATTTGTAAAGTCACAAAGACTAAACTGGCTTGGTCACCTAGAAAGAATGCCAGATAATCGAGCTGTAAAAGTAGTCCAGAGATGGAAGCCCCAAGGAAACAGAACAAGAGGAAGGCCCCGTAAAAGATGGATAGACGACGTAGAGAGGGATCTTAAAATTATGAACATCAGGCAGTGGCGAAGAAAAGTATCCGACAGGGCAGAATGGAAGAACATTGTTAAGCAGGCCAAGACTCACAAAGGGTTGTAGCGCCATTAGAAGAAGAAGAAGGTATGTTGCGGAAAAAGGTAAGTCATACAATTGGTCGCTAATGCTCTTGGAGGATAAGGCACTTAAAGAAGAAGGAGGATATCTAACACATTGAAATATTAATAATCGGAGTCTCTGAGGGAAATAATTAGATACGAGGAAATACGAGCCACTTCTCATATCAGTTGGCCCACCTATGAAATTTGCAGTTTAAGTCGATTACCATAAACAAATTATTATACTCTATATGTTTTTAAAGTTCCCATATTAATTAATATGGCATTTTTATTAATATTTATTAAAAACATTACCCTTATGGTTTTTTGTTAATTTTCAACAATAAAAAAAATCACTAGACCCTGGCTATGCATTCACTTATGTCAACATACGTTGATTTTTTTATAATTACTTTGAATCCAGAGGTAGCTATTGAAAAATGACATCAAAACAATAATATTGTCAGTTATTGTCAAATGTATTTTGTAGTATTGTAAAGCTTTTTGTCGTTTGTTGATTGTACAATGGATCGAGGTAAAGTTATCGATTAGAAAAGTTGTTCAATCATTATCAGATTTTGTAGTTCTGGAAAATCCAATTCGGAAATCACGAATATGTTGTAATTGTCAGGCTATAGTGTAAGAAATATAGTCAGAAGATACAAAACTACAGGGTCGGTCTTCACAAAACCTAGAAATGTACGAAAATGTTACCAATTCCAACGGTAACTTAAACATCCTAATTTTGAAATAACTTATAATGTAACACATTTGTAAATTTATAACATTTAAAGGGTTTTTACCCATATATTTTAGTGGCTCATAGCATGTGCACTTTGTAAGTATTAACCACATTTTGCATAACCTTAGTCAACATTTTAAATCTTACGTTCTTTTTAATTAAAGTGGTTAATTACTTTCAGGTTACACTGAGGATGGAATTTACATTCCGAAAACGTTCTGTCTTTGTGATTTAGCCCGTTTGGGTGTTTTATTTATACCTTTTACTAAAAATTTGAAATAAAATTTTTTTTAAAGTAAAATTAATACCTAAAGCAAATGATCTTCAAGTTTTATTTTTTGTATTCAATTAAATCTTCTCATTACACATTATATTTGGTTTTTCTCCATCCTGGTTTATTTAAGCTAGCTGGATAGATGATATTATATTACAGGGATAGTTATACATATTGTTTTATGTATTCTTTTTGTGTATAATAAGTATTCGTGAAATTCTTTTTATGAGCTTAATTTTATTTACTTTAAGAATAATACTTCTCGAAACGTCAGAATAACGTAGACAACGTTTCTCGTATATTTTGCGATAAAGAAACTACAAAATTGATATGCCCAAAAAATATCTTTAATACAATATATTGCTATAATATACTGTCTAATTTATTTATATCATTGAAGGATTTAAACGTTTCGTCTGATTTATTCTTTATCCAGTTCGATAATTTAGTAATTCCTCAATCAAGATAAGAAATTAAATCGATTAAGGGATTAAATAACTCGGCTAATGATTAATCGTCTATGGCAATTGTAGTGACAAATGCCTAGTGGGTGGCAGGGAGCGGTCGTGGTGGCATAAAGCGGGACTCTAAGAGGCGTCCGGGAGGGAAAGGGGCGGCTTCACAACGCGATTGCCACGCGACCCGTGTAACAGAGCGGAACTAAACTAAATTGAGATCGTATTAGAGCAGGAGAGGTCTTATTGCGCATATAATAGACGCTGTTTGTGCAGTTTAACCACTTCCCGAGGAGAGGCGTCCGAATTAGCATTTTAGGCGTTCAATTTCGGATTTCTCCGATTCTGTTTGTGTTCAAGTATATAACGTAGAAAGTCTCTCTCTAACGTACTTCAGCGAAAGCCGATGGAATGAGGATTTCGATTTTGAACAACTCTCTTCTTCTGATAGCTAGATAAACGGTTTAAAGGAAGTTGGATTATGTAAATATAGATTGTTGTAATTGCAGTTAAAAAAGTTATTAAACTTCACGTAAGAAATTTAAATATCTTATAAATCTCAATATTAATTGATTCAGAGAAGAAAAAAATATATTTTTGAAATGTATCTCAAAAATAAATCATAAAAACACAAATAAAACTTTAACATTTCTTAATATTACCCTAGACACATTCCTTAATAATTCTCATTAGGTAGGTACCAAAAATTACTTATATTTCGACATATCAAAAATGCTTTTTTTAAAATATATATAATAACAAAAAGTATAAGTATCTTATCGTTTCGAGCACAAACTTTAGACTGATAATATAATCTGAAATATAAAATTATAAACGTTGTAAAACAATGTTTTCATTTGACCTGGATTGTAGAATTTTTGTTTTTCCCAGTATTAAAACAGCGAAAAATATTCATAGTCTTTTTGCGTCACTGGGATTGATAATATAAACATTTTCGAGTCCGCTTATAATAATTATAATTGCTTTTTCTTTTGATCTTTAATCTGCCTATTAGATATTTACGCTGGCTGTGTAATAAACAATAATCTTTCCGCAGGCAAGAGACCGATATTGGGAGAATGATATCACTCCTCGATGAACCGCAATAGCAGTCGGTTTCATTGTTGTAGTCATGAAAAATTTTGTAACATCGGGAATTCGCAAAGTGTAGTAGCCGAAATGATCGAGAAGAGATTCTCTGAGAAGTTCTGAACGGACAAGAAATTTTTTTGGTGGTAGTTTAAAACAATTTTCGTTTCATTGTATGAGTTAGAAGGAGGTGATTTTAATCTTAAAATGCTATTTGGCAGTCTTTGTAAAGTGAGATATCACCGGCCTGTTGCTGTATTCCATTCCACGGGGTTTGCAAAACAACGTTTCTTAGGTTTTAAGAGGCCCACATGGGTTTAAGTGAAAATTAAGCAGCCGAGTTTTGAAGAATACATGTTGTTATCATCAGGATAATCTGAAGCCCAATTAAATGTTTGACCTTCCCAAGATTGGTCCATTTTGTTTCTTCATGTGTCCTTCCATATCATTTGCAGTTTGTATGGGACAGTGTGTTTGATTTGTATCCAATCCCAAGGTAATAAACTTTCTTAAAGGAAATACACAGCCAGTGGAACAAGGTTTGTTAAAAATTTTCCAAGTAAAATAAACATTTTTCATTAATATACAAAGATTTGCTTTCAGGACAAATTAAAAAAATTATAAACAAATAAAATTATGAGTTTTATGGATTTGCTAATTGACCTATTTCAGTTTTCTTTAAAATAAAGTTAACCTTAATACTTAATTAATAATTCAAAAACGTTTGATATTTCATTTCGCCATATGACAGTCAGTATTATCCTTTTCTGTCAATTGGTAGATAACCAAAATTTTAAATTCTGTTTTGTTAAAAGGTTAAACTCAATGTAAGTAATGTTGATCAAAATTAGGATATTTTGATTTATAATAATTGTTTAAATTACTACAAATAGCGCCAATGTAAGGTTTGTTGATAAATTTTATTTGTAATAACTGTTAATATGAAATAATAATAAATATGTGATGTTTTACTTTAAACCAGGCGTTTAACATTAATTCCTTTAGATTTTTATCCTTAAACATTTTTTAGGAAAGAAAAGCCTTTTTTTTCTGTAAGTATCTCTTTCTAAAATCTCTGTAAGTATTTTTTTATTTCTTTTTTGGCGTAGTTAGTTTACCAGTTATTTAAATAAAGAAACGTTATTCACGACCCAGCTCACCAACTAAAACAAGAGTAGCCGTTCGCAAACGTTTCAGTTTATTTGCTTATCCTATCTCCAGCCCAGTAATTGTTCAGTTCCTCCCTTTAACCCCCTATAAGCAATTTATATGTTACACGTGATACCCAATGTAGCAAATTAAGTTGTTACATTGTTTCAACTTCACTTTTACCTACGCCAGGTTCGGTCTCAAAACTGGTATCCTCTTCTACAATATTATTCACACCTGTGTAATATATTGTAACGAAATAGCCCATCTGCAATGAGTGGTAGGTGTCACAATTCTCAATAGTGCCCGTCTTCGATGCGCTTTCGACGAGAAGAATAGAGGTGGACTATTTCAGAATATTTGAGTACATAATAACTTGTATGTATAACTAGCGCAGATATTAGCTAAGTTTAGTTGATAAGATATTATCGTGCTGTAAACTTATAAATAAATATATTTATATCTATAAATTAAAACTGCTCGTTTTATTTAAAAACGCTACAATATCCTCTTTAGAAGTAAGTAGAGGTCCGTTATCATCATTGTGAACAGACTAGTTTGGTGCAAAAGAACGTGTTATTTGCTCTATTTTTTTTTTTAAATATATCTCATGTCTCAGTTTTTATAGATCTAGGTTCAGCGTTTTATTGGTCCCGTTCTCAATCCCGTGACTTTAAAACACTTCCTCTTCTGTATACAGAACAGAATGGTCATTCCATTCTGTTTTTATTTTGTGTCCAATCATTTATCTCTTCTCTTAGCGTATTTTCTGTAATTCTTCTCAGTACTCTCATCTCTGCCGTTTCCAGTAGTCTTTGTGTTGTGGCTGTGTCGGGTCTTGTTTCTGAGGTATATGCCATTATTTGTCTTACACTGGCTTTATAAATTCCTGACTTCATCTGTGTTAATGTCTCTGTTTCGCCATATACTGTTATTAAGGCATCCTGCCAGTCTATTTGCTTTTTGTACTTGATCTCTCACTTGTTTGTCCAGTTCTCCATAGCTAGACAGTATAATTCCAAGGTATTTTATTTTTATTACTTGCTCAAGACTGATACCATCAATTACTATTTAACATCTGGCTGGTTCTTTGCTGACTGCTATTGTTTAAGTTTTTTCAAAATGAGATTGTGATATTAAATTCTTTTGCTCTTATATTAAATCTGTGGAGCAGTCTTTGCAGACTATCTTCATCTTGGGCCAACATTATTGCATCATCTGCTTAACGTACTATTGTTAATTCTTTTTTTTTGCATTCTGTATCCTGTTCCTTTGTTAACTATTTTGATTATTTCATCAATGATTAAATTGAAGAGCATAGGGGAGTCCCTTTGTCTTATTCCGCTGTCTATTTCTGTAGGTTCTGTAAGTAGTCCATCTATTCTGACTTCCATTTTGTTGGTTTGTTAGATGTTTTCGATAGTTTTTATTATTTAGTGGAACTTCTCTATTATACAGAAGATGGATTACATTTTTAAGTCTTACTCTGTCAAACGCTTTCTTTAAGTCAATCAAACACAAAAATGCTGGTCTATTCTATAACATAGACTATAGAATATAGAACACAAAACATAAAATTTGCCTGATTTGAAATATTTTTCAACTAAACCGTATTGACCTGGAATACTCTGTAACTGTAAAATTTTTATTTTACATGACGGCACAAAACGTGTTAAGTACAGAATCAAAGAAGCTTTAAAAACGTGACCAATGGAATATAGATTTTAATAAATCAAATAGCTTGGCTCGCCTATTTATTTGTATTTTCTTAAAAGATCATTGATCGTTTATCCTTTAATAACAGCTAAACTTCTATGAGTACAATTTAAAACTTTTTATTTTGCTTCACTATTATTTCAGAAACAGCATTACAATACTCGACCCAATAAAATATGACTTTCAGTTGGCAAAACAATTTCCAGGACATTATAGCAAACATTGATCTTGGCTCTCTCCCCCAAAACTCAAATACATTTATTTCACTTGTTCAGATGGATCAGTCGCTGCTGCAAGTGGGACTCTTTGACAAATCCCACGGGATTTAGACTCGTTTGGGGTTTAGAATTTTGTTGTGAACAATTTTCCAACTCGTCGTGGTATAGTTTCAAGTTTTCAACTTGATAGTCAAGATGGGAGGTATATTTATCTAGCTTATAAACCGATTTATATTGAAAGGTAGGTGATTATTGTTTGCAAATAATACTACATTTATATTAAGAGCAGGTAATTTCATACACAACATGCGATTTTTTTAATAGAGGGTTTGTTGTTTTTAGTCTTGTAAAATTCTTTTTCAAAAGATTGTACCCTTTATGAGCAACCGTAATATTATGTTTAGACAAAAGATTTGCAAGTTGTTCTGATAAACCCTTTATATAGGGGAGAGACGTATAGTTTTTCTTTACCACGTTGGTTTTATTGTTATTATTCTTATTGTAAAATGTATGCAGTCGCGATTTGAAAGTGTTGTCGATAAGGTGGTGTGGGTATGAATTAAGTGTTGTGCTGTTTGCTTTTTTAATGGCCTGAGGTCTATTTATAGGATCGGATAATCTAATAGCTCTATCAGCGAGTCCGATAACTTCAGATTTCTTATGAGACAAGGGATGATGAGAGTTGAAATTCAGATATCTCGACAGCCAGGTTTTTTTGGTGTACCATGAAATAGTTCTAGTGCTGTTTTCTCTATATAAGTCAGGTCCAGAAAATTAATTTGACAATTTTTTTCAACTTCCAATGTGAAATTTAGTTTTTTATGAAAGTTATTGAATTCATTTAGTAAAATATCCATTTTATCCTCTGGTGCTGCACTCAAGCAGTCATCTATATAGCGATAGAGAAAAGGTATATAAAAATCTATTTTATTTAAAACAATTTCCTCTAGATGCTCTAAAACTAAATCAGCCATGGCACTGGATATGCTAGCACCCATAGCACATCCATCTGTTTGTTGGAAGATTTTGTTTTTATATAGGAAATAGGTTGACTTTAATGTTGTTTCGACTGCTAGAAGAAATTCTTCTAGAGGGATGTCTGTGAACACTTTGATTTCATTCCTTCTTCTTCTTCACGTGCCATCTCCGCGACGGAGGTTGGTGGACGGAGGATGCTGCTGCTCTGAATAGTTCAATTGATGTGCATCCGTACCATTCCCTCAAGTTACGCAACCATGAGATTCTTCTTCTTCCTACACTTCTCTTGCCCTGGATTTTCCCTTGTATAATCAATTGAAGTAGGTTGTATCTCTCATTACGCATAACATGCCCCAGGGATTTCATTCCACTTTTGTTTAATAATGTCTTTCGCTAAAGCTATTGGAATATTGGTGCATAAAGATACCACATCGAGAGAACTAATTTATAATTTGGAGGTAAATGTATATTTTTGAGTTTTGATTTCAGGCGATCAGCGCCTCTTAAATAGTATGGATTTTTGTTTATTACGTTGAAAATAATGTTCTTCAGGTATTTTATAAGGTTTTCAAAACGAGCCTGAATGCATGAGACAATAGGGCGCAGCGACATACCCTCGTTTGGTGAGATATAGCACATTTTTTTCCATCTATCGACTAATTCGTTATTGGTTTTTGACTCCATAATAATAGTCTTGTTAGTTTTGTCAGGTTGTTTTTAAAATTTGTCAAAATGTTACAACATTTAGTTCTAATATCATCCTGTACATTTGTACTTAAGTTAGAAATGGAACTCTCAATTAAACAAATAATTTCTGATGTTGGAATATCAATTTTATTACGGATGGGAACTGCAAAATTATCTCCTAAACTAAAAACATCTTGTACGTCACTGGGAATTTCCACATTTGTTAAATTTTCTAACCTATCTAAAAGTATCCTGCAATTTATTGTTTTGATTTTTTTATCTGATTTTAATGATAGCATATTAATTTTTTTGATATTTCTATTGCGAATTTTACAAAACATACGTTTATTGTATTGTATGGATGTTTCTTTAAATGTGTTAAAAGTAGCAACTGGTAATAATTCGATTAATTGTGTTTCTAGTTTTTCTAGTACCGAGTCTAAAGTTTTTATTGAGATAGTGGTATCTGCTATGAGTAAATTCAAGGTTTGTTTCGTGAATACAGTCAAAACGTTGCCAAATTTACGTGCAAGGTTTACAGAATTAAGATTAATGTGTTCTATATTTAAATTTAAAAAGTTTGGTACTAAATTTTCTGTTTTACATTTAAGTAAAAAAATCCTTCGATTTATTTGATTTGTCCTTTTAGCCAATAATTTTTTTGTAGAGTTTCATCTGTTGGACCGTTGTCCTTCCAAAGTTGGTTTCAATACCACGGTAGAAAGGCATATTTTTACACATGCCTGCTGTCAGAGACACTCAGTAGATTATTTTATTATTGCTTATTAAGCATAAGACGCACTTAAAAGATGTTTATTCTAAATATTAGGGCGACGTGGTTTTTATGTTTATATCTCACGTCGAGAATGTGTGATTAAATTTAACGACTTCCCGCTTTGATTATATTTTTATTTCGGAGAAGCCGTGGCATGTTTATATTAATTTAAAAGATTGTAAAATCAGTACCTTTGTGAACTTACCACCGATATATTCTTTAGAATTATTTCATTTTAAAACTGCCTGTAATTTTTAAATAGAAGTTATTGTTGATAATTTTGGACTTTTATTCCATCGAACGATATTGATGTAGAACGGGTAGATTTACATTGATACAACCAACACCTGCATACATTGTTTGAGTTTAGTTCTTGAACCTTAATATATAATTTTTAGTAGATTTTCTTGGGCTTAGGTTCATAAAAAAGATTGTCATGATACTAAGACATTTTTATTTACTTTTTTCTACGTTTCGGCAGGAAATCCATGCCTTTATCAAGAAATAATATTGACTAAAAACATTTTATCAAAGACATTATAAGGTTTAAAAGAGAAACTTTTGACTTACCAAGCATGTAAAAGTTCGTTGGTAACAAGTATACATCAAAGCAATTAACCCAGTCATCATTACAATACAAATGAAGATACCGACGACGATTATTATGAGTTGTAGTTAATTATTGATTATTGTTATCATTTATATTAAATATATATATATATATATATATATATATATATATATATATATATATATATATATATATATATACACTCAGGTGCAAAAAAACGATCCATGGGTATTATTTGAGGAAAAAAAGAAAACGTTTGAAGATATTAGTTTTAAATCAGGTATATATTATGTGAAAGTATATGTTAGATTAAAATAATGTTTACAGATTATCCAAAAAAATCATTTATTTATAGAGACATACGGCAAAACTCAAAAATACAAGAATATTCAAAACTTTCTGAAATTAAGAAAAACGTTGATAATAAATCAATATCTAGTGGTTCCTCCTCGGGCCCTTATAACAGCCTGTACAGGTCTAGGCATTGAGGTAATTAACCTCTGGATATCAAATTGATCCAATTGGTATCTACAATAACTAAATCAATATGGGCTTCTGAACTTATCCAATACCAGCCCAAACCATAACGGAGCCCCCCCGATAACTTATTCTTTCCGCAATATTACATTGAAAATATCGCTCTCCGTGTCTTCTCCAAAATCTTTCTCGGCCGTCTGGTGACTTTAGACAAAATCTGGACTCATCTGAGAACAATACATTGCTTCAATCTGCATCTCTCCAGTTTTCATGTTCTCTTGCAAAAGCAAGGCGAGCTCTGCGATGTTCTATGGATAATATTGGAGATAGGGCTGGCCTTCTGGATAATAAATTACTTTCTACAAGTCGTCGACGAACTGTCCATCTGCTTACATCCATATTTCTCACTTCGCTCAGACGATTTACCAGTTCAACTGAAGTTAGATGCCGATTTCTCAAACATAATGAGACCAGAAATCGATCAATCTTTCGGATATTACCCTTCTACGACCTGATCCTGGTCTTCTTGTGAAGTTACCGGTGTCGCTAAAACGTCGAACTGCTCTTTGAACCGAAGATCGACTAACATCCAAAATTTCAGCTGCATAATATTGGCTACGACCATCTTGAACTAAAGTCACCGCCCTTGCAGCATCTGTCGGAGTTAGAGACATTTAGGAAGGATAATTAAATAAAAATATAACACGTTTTAAGAATAAAAACACTACACTAGTATGGTTGTTGAATTAAAAACAACATTTAATAAATATCTACTTGCTTCAGACCCTTTTTGACAAAAACCTGAAATTACACCTAAAGTACACCTAAATTTACATACGTAATTTAATGTCTCTAAAATATACAACTTCAAATAAATAAGAAATAAGGAATGATAAGGAATGGATCCATTTTTTTGCACCTGAGTGTATATATATATATATATATATATATATATATATATATATATATATATATATATATATATATATATATATATATATATATATATATATATATATATATATATATATGTATGTATATATTCTTTAAAGGACACCACACCATTTTACCAACAATGGTATTATTCAACACATCCAAGTGCCTACACCAAAACGACAAAAAAAAACTCCCTGAAAGAGCAGAATATGTCTAAACGGGCTGTTAACAAGATATAAATAATCCACAACAAAGAAAAGTATCCACCAGGGAAAGAAGACAATCATCGTCGTCGAGAACACGCGGCTAAATGATCTGATATACGTAATGACTAGCAAAGTAAACTTCAATATAAAAAGATCTATTTAGACTGAGTAATTTTTTATTTCTTACCAAGCTTTTAAAGATTTCATTGCGTCTTTTATATAAGACATACAATGAGAGCTAATTGACTCGCCAACATCTGTAGTATATTTTCGAGTATATGCACAATATATGCGTTTAGTTTATAGTGTTTGTTTCTAAATATTATTATTCACAATGCGTTTGTTTTCAAACACTTTATATACTCTAATTTCACAAATTAGAACTATAACCTTGTAAAATAAAAAGTAAATTTATTTCTTCAGATACAAACATTTGTGTGGTTACTGTACACTTCTCAATTAAACGAATCTTTTCTGAACATATGTTCAAAGCTAATAATTTCAATCAACCTCACCGCTTCTTAATGAAACATTAACCTGTCAAAGAAACATCTTCAGTCGCTACTCAACAGAATTTCGTCTTAACACCCTGAAAACATTCTAATTATGGCCTGAAATATTGGTTATTTTGAAGACAGGAAGCATTTAAATATAAAGCACCTATTCATTATCGTTTTATTTTGAGGTTAAGAGAAACGACATCCTTTGTCGGTTCAGTTTTGGCGGAACTAAAGCGAAACACGTGAGTTTGTGAAAGCCGCCAATTGTTAAAACAATTGGCAACCTAGCGACTAATTTGCCAAGATATTTTTGGTATTTTAGTCAGGTATGGATTGGCGATAATTTGAAGTAGAGCTACATAAAGTTATTTTTATCTTCAAATTTTTTTCTTTTATCAGGCGTAACAATATTTACGCAAGTGATATTTTTTAGTGAATGGAAAAGTTTCGAATGTACGTCTAGATTGGCTGTTTGTTGTATGCATGTTCATTTTTCTTTTTCAGCTGTTCTCCATCTTTTTGATACAGGTCTCTCTCATTGCTCTCCAGCCTTCTCATAGATGCCTCGGTTAGTGTCCATGATTTAACCCCAACATTTTCGTTTTTAAGGGTAGGTCGTGGCTCTTAAATATCTTTCTGATCATTCTGACAAATGCTGACCTGGCTTTTTCAATTCTTTGTTTTATCTCAACTGAATGGTCTTATTGGTCGTTTATGGTGGTTCCTAAATATTAGTAACGGGGCACTTGGAGTATTTGTTGCTGATCTACCAGTAATTGACTAGGTGGAATATGGTTCTTATTGATGACCATGTACTTTGTTATTCTGGGTTAGACAATACCAATTTAATTATTTTTAAGTCGTCGTGCTATTTTTATTGAGATCTTTGTCCGGTTCGTTTTTCCTTCTATGGTCTCCATCTAGTCACATTTCCACTCCAGCTTCTTGATTTGATAGTTTAGTTATTGTCTTGTTTTCAACTTAAGAGGAATATTTCTCATGTTCAGTATACACTTTAATATAAGATATGCTACCCAGCGTATTCACAAGTATGCTAACGTTTTAAAATACAGAGAAGAAAAAAAATTGAAAAGATTGTATTACTTCTGTTTGTAATGTTATTTGTCTTTACACACCAGATCTGGAAACCTTAAAAAAATGCCTAAAAAAGGTTAATAATGTAAATAGGCTAAGTAACCATACTTACTGAAAAAGTCATATTACTATACTAAAAGAAAATTTGTGTAGAAATTATGGTAAACACGTGGTATTTGAAGATCGTTACAAAGCTTTTGAAGATCTTTTAGTTTTTTTGGTAGCAATTGGGAACCTCGATTTGTAAGGTTTTATTGGTGAATTATTAGAAGGTCTTCCCCGTTTGTTTTTCATCCCGTTTGCAATGTACTTCACAAAAGGTGCATCATCTGAGTAATCCGTTCTCACGAATACAGCATCTAATAAGTTGACAGGTACTTAAACCAAATGGCTTTTTTGAAGGATAAGTGGTTATATTTTTTATTGCTACTATCATGGTCCTCAAAAGCAATCTTATCAGTACAGAAATCAATGAATTCATCATGGCACAAAAGCATTATTTGAAATGGTGTTGGCTTATTATACATAGAACTTAGAAAATTATTTATCTTAAAGCTAATTCTACGTACGGATGTATAATTGGTTGGAGTTTAGAATACGCTAAATAGATATCCAATCAATGATGCGCATAAATATAATTTGACGCAGATTGTCTCGATCGTGACAGTACTTTCACAATGTCAACTGATAAAATGATAATTGTCATTCCAGGTTAGTATTATCAGACATTTTACAGTGAAAATTTAATTTTGTATTTATTGTCATAATAATATTTTTTTTTTATTTCGAAAATATGTGTCTTGACAGCTAATGGTCATTGACACAGGTACAATTTACATTCATGTTTACATGGTTAATACTTTACATTGGGTACAAATTAGTTACAATACATTTATACATTTTCATAGTTACTGCTGTTTAAGATAAGTATGTCTTTTAGGTTGTTACCAAGATTGTATTTTCTTCTGGCCGCTAGGTAGTGTTGACAGTCAAGAAGTACATGTGTTACGGAGGTCGTGGTGTTGCAGTATTGGCACAAAATCTAATTACTGGAATTCATTAGGTGTCCATGTGTAAGGCGTGTGTGCCCTATTCTCAATATTCGAATGATAGATTTGTCCTTTCTTTTCATTGGTAGGAGCTGGTGGTAGAAAATGTTTGGTTGTAGAACGCTTGGTATTGCTTCTTTTCCAATGGTCATTCCAAAGGTCCATTATATTATGTTTGATTGTTCTTTTTAGATCTGATGATGTTTAAATGTCTGTTGTTACGTTAAGAGGACATGCTTGTGTTGCTGCTTGATCGGCTTTTTCATTACTTGGAATACCAACATGTGATGGGACCCACAATATTGTTACTGTAATTCCATTAGTTTGAAGGCGATTACATATACTCTGAATTTCTTGAACTATTGGGTGGATAGAATGTACGTTTCTTATGGACTGCATGGAGGACAGAGAGTCCGTACAGATTGCTATAGTTTTGAGTGGAGTTTTCACCGCTTGTAGTATTACATATAGTTCAGCAGTATAAATACTGCAATTGCTGGAGAGTCGAAACAAGTTGACGGTGGTTGTAGTCGACACAGCCGACACTTTCTTCAGTCTTAGATGCATCTGAGTAAAGGATCTTATCGAAGTTGCATTGATGTAGTATTTCATAGAATCTTGTTTGATAACGGAAGGTGATATTTCATTCTTATTATATTTGGATAATTCGATATTAAAATTTGGAAATTTAATATCCATGGAGGAGTTTGAGGGACCGTGAAAGGGCTGGTCGACAACAGATTGATATTTAAATAAGGAATTAAAATCTGTATAGTGGACAGTACCATTCTAGGATTATTAGTAACTGGTAACTGTCTATTACAGATGAGGTTTTTTGTGGGATTTGTGGGAGTTGCTGAAACTCTAGGGAAATAAAGCAGTAGAAGTTATTGTCATCTTAGATGAAGCAAAGGTTCGAAACATTCTACATGGATGCTTTCCACCGGACTGGATCGGAATGCTCCTAAACAGAGTCGAAGGGACGTATTTTGAACTACATTTAGTGAACGTAGTAGTGATTTACTTGATGACATGTAGAGAACACTACCATAGTCAAGTTTGGAACAAATAGGAGCTTGATATATTTTTAGTAGTATTTTCTTATCGGCTCCTTAACTATAATGAAATAGTGATTTAAGAAGATTCATTCTTTGAATTCGTCTCAAAAGTCCGAATAGCTATGATGATTGCCGACCTCCGCCTCGGAGATGGCACTTGAAGAAGAAGGATTCTTTGAAGGCAGCTACCCCTAAGTTCTCGAATGTGTGGTCTCCAGGAAAGTTTTTTATGGAAAATACTGCCAAGAAGCTTTATTTGATCTACTACTTGGGGAAAATTTCCATTCAGAGTAATGGTTGGAGATTGCGTGTTTTGTCTTCTGATAAAATGAATAACTTTTTAAAAATATTTTAAATATTCCGAGATATAGCGAGAAAAAATAAAGACTAATATTAAAATTATTAAATTATTTTCAATTAGAAAAAGAGATTACGATCCTGTAACTGTCAAATTTAACTAAAATATCATGCAATAATTCTCGACATTCTTAAAATCCTATATGACGTCAAAATTAGTGACGCACTGAAAGAAAGGTTTGGGATAGACTATAGTTTGCTCTTACATTTACTATTACTACTACATTTACATTGTATTTGTAGGTGGTTATATTATTTTTATAAATTTTTATATAAAACTAAGACAAGAAAGTACCAAGATTGATATTTTTTCTGGTTTGAGCATTCCTACAGTACTTTGAACAGTATAATTTTGTTTATGCACATTAATTTGTATCTAGGTGACCAAAGATCAGTCGAGCTAATTTTTGCTTCAGAATAATAATATCTAGTTTAATTGACGGTCCAACTTTTTGATTACACTCTGTATACAATGTACAATACACAGCTATATAAAAAAAGAGTACCAAGTTGGATGTTTTAACGTATAAAAGATATCTCGTTTGTCAATAAAATATAAATTGAATAATTAGTAATGTAAACAAAATTTGCCTTAAAATGAAAATTTTCATCTCGGTGCAGCATTAATCCGTCCAATTTTAAACCCGTCGCCTATTATAAATTAAAAAACCGTCGACTACCGCCCTTCTGGCATACAAAACAAAACCGTGCAAACATTCACCAGCAGTTACAACAACCCAATAAAGAAATTGTTTGCACAAGTTGTATTAAAAATGAATTAATCCATTTTTGGTTTGGCAGCAAACACGCCAGCCAGTGCTGGGTAATTATTTCGCAATTTCCACCCCTAATCAATCTCTATCATTTTGTCGAACGACCGGCCACCCTCCTGGGGTTTGTCTTTCAACAAAAGGACCCGTTTCTGTTTTGCGTTGGCGAGCTTTCCTCTTCAGAGACGGTTTTAGCTTCATTATTAAATTTGGTAACGGCTTTCACTGAAGTTAGTAGACTCGATCGGACTATATAATATTAAACTGGATTTAACTTCAAAAAAATATGTGGTTACAGTGTTCATTTTAATAAGCAATGCTTTTAAAATTTTATTTACTCTATAATAGTTTTAATATATACATATTTGTACCTCAGAGGTAAATTATCGTATGTAACATTTTACTAATTTTACAGTAGAGCTAATTTAAGTTGTAATTATTTATGAGGGAACTGGTGAGTCAGTTAAACTTCTTTAAATCATTTTGACGTGAAGATAATATTTTATTGTTTCCCAGTACTGATAAGTAACATTCTCGTAATATTTCAGTTTACAGTTAAGAGATGAGCGCACTTACCTTAGTGTACCCTTGAAAAAATTTACCTTTTATCAGATAGGATCGCATAAAATAAATGGAAAAAAGCGGTATATGATTGAATATTTTACACATTTATAAGTTATATTATATAAAATAAGTAAGAATTGAATCAACTATATTATATGACAAGTAACATAAAAACTATAATTATTCGGTAGAATAAAAAACTAAGCTAAAGTTTTGTTTAGAAAACTACTCACTAATATCGCACACACTCTAAGTATTATTGCTCTATTTCCTCGGGAAATTCAGAGATGTTATTGCCATGTAGTATATTCTTGTAGAAATGATGAAAACATGGAGGGATCCACTGCAAACTTGTCTGGTAACTCAACTCAACATCAATTGGTTGATGTCCGTTTGAAGAGGTTTACTCTCCGGACCCTGGAACTCACGTGAGGCATGGTTATGTGTTGCCTGAAGTTAAATCTAATAAAGTATTAAACATCACTCACTTTTAAACAACATGTACACTTTTTGGTAACTTCATTTTTGTAAAGGGTTGTACCCTAATATTTTGAAGGCTCAGGCATGTTAACCTGCTTTTTAACCTGATGATGGAATTATTATTCCGAAAACGTTTGTGTTTTTTGATGTAGTCCTTTTAAGGGTTTTTAAATATACCTATATACAAAGATTAAACCTCTTTTTAATAAATATGTTCTACCTATCATCATAAAAACTTTTATTGGTACACTTTTTTTGCAGGATGGCAGACACGGTGGATTTATTGCTTTTGCTGCTACTAATTTTCCTTTTTTAGAAATATATTGTTTTCCTGCTAGCTTATTTCTTTTTCTGATGTTATACTTCCAACTACCATGATCACACACTCGTTTCCTTCTCCTATTTTTCATTAATACAGTTGATGCGGTAGATATATTATTTGTCAGATTATTCTCCTGAGCCACGGCATCTTCACCAGATGAGTCTGCAGATTCTTCATCCATGTCATAATCCGGATCTTGGTCTGAATCGTCAACATCCGAATTTATGAAATCATTGCTCTTAATATCAGTCGATTCTTCAGTCATGGAGTTATTCAAATCAGGGAATACATTTATTATATTTATTGTCCTCGCTTCCATTAGACGGTGTTTCTTCTCTAACAATCTGTAACAAAACATATCTATGCATTTTCTTATAAATAAAATAAAATTTTATTTTGTTTTCCAACATTGCCTAAAAACATTATTATGTATGTTAGAAGTCATTTTATATTCTTAATTTCATAGCAGGCTTATGATAAAAGCAGTGATCATATAAATGAGGTTAGTTTACAACAACATTTTATAATTATTTCTAACAAAATATAAATATTTTTGTGTAGGCAATAACTAATACGAAACACTACCAAATATAGAATATTTTTGTTTATAATTGTAAATTTTTTAATACTCTTAAAAACATTTTTGTTATAATTATAGATTATAATTACAACGAGTTGTAATTTAATACCCAATAAATTGTTTATAGAAATCAGCAAGAAAAACAAATTCATTGGAACGTCATTTTTGTATATTATATTAAAAGATTATCACTACTCTCCTATAATTAATTGCATTTTAGATATTTGGCCTATATTATCCAATGATATAATATAATATATATATATATATATATATATATATATATATATATATATATATATATATATATATATATAATTATAGATTGGAAATGAGATATTGAGTTTAATAATAAAAATGACTATATAAACAGACTTCTAAATTCAAGTCGATTTTTGAGGTTAGGTTAATAACAATTCAAAATATCCTGAAAGCTGCAATGTATTACAAAATTATTATCTTTTATCACTTACCTACATATCCAATAAAGCTAATTTCAATATTCTTCGACTTCTTCTGATTCTGATATTTCCGAACTCAAAAATTCTACTTAACAACACGCAGCTAAAACGAACAGTTGAATAATTGTAAACTATCGTAAGTGCGATTACTTGAGTTGAACACGTAAACAGTTCCATATTCTCGTCCGAATTGTTATGGTAAACAAACGTAATCGCCTTTGCGATAGTTTAGTACTATACCTAGTACTTAAGTAATTTACAATAGTTTCAAATTGTGTTTTAAACCAGAACGAAAGGTATCAGTTACGATACTTTACCCCCAGAAAATTGGTGTTGAGATGTACCTATTAAAAATATAGACAGAAAACACTGCAACCCCAGTGGAAAGTAGGGTCGGGACTGAGGAGAAAGGAAGCTTACTGGCCAACAGCTTGAGGTGAATGAGCTGGTAAGTGGAAGGGCACACTTTTGTCCTGAGATTGACAAAGCAGTCTCAAAGGCTTATGAACCATAAATGTTCAATGTTATAAGGATGCAGAATGCAAGAAGATACCACTGCATTAGAGAATTATATCTCAAGAAACATCACTAATGGATAGTCAAAACAAAACGGCCCCGAGTGCCTGCCGTCTCTTAAATTGGACAGGGATACGAAGAATATCCAGGCGGAAAAACAAACTAAATAAATACTGCAACGTGGAATGAACGAACATTATATAAAATTGTACAACACGCAACAGTATCACTAGAAATGATCAGATTTGAAATTACTTAGCCTCAGCTAAGTAAGTTGGCCCAGTATAGGGCAATGGTCCATTGTTAGTGCATACTGCTCTACGCTACTCCCTCCTCCATCCTCCTCCACCTTCTTCAGTAATTGCCAACATCTTCATCGAAGACTTCGGGACCCGAGCACTATTCGCATTTCTGCACAAAACCTCAGGTTTGGTAGGTTTTGGCTTAAATGCCTTCGATTTTTTCGTAGGATTGGTTTTATCTTATTATTTCACTTTGAATGGTGTCACTTTGGTAATAGAATCAGAAATGACAGTACCATTGAAGTACACAACACCTTAAAACCATAAACCTGTCTATGATAAGTACTAGATCTAATAACTAACAACTGTTGCAATGACCACCTACGGTAATGTTTTGTTATATAAAAATTATAAACATATTAAAAAACAATATTTCATTGAAATAACACTAATTTTTGTAACTTTCGCATAATTAATATAA
Organism: Diabrotica undecimpunctata; assembly: GCF_040954645.1. Taxonomy (NCBI): domain Eukaryota; kingdom Metazoa; phylum Arthropoda; class Insecta; order Coleoptera; family Chrysomelidae; genus Diabrotica; species Diabrotica undecimpunctata. The sequence continues at coordinate 171,721,917 of NC_092804.1, forward strand.
CTAATAAATATAGATAAATTTATTTTTACATGGCAGAAGCCGGCCCTGCGTTTCTGCAACCAAAAGGATCTTTATTAATTTAACTTCGGTTATCGTTTATGTGTTAACATATTTATTATTTTACGAGGGGTAATTTGGATACTTGCCAGGGGGTTGTATCGTTTGGCTCGGCCTGATTTGGTTGGGGAGAGATAACTGCACACTGTTCATATGTGTATAACAATAGAGGGGCGAATCAGGAAGGAAATTAATACAGAATGGATAAAACCACAAAAAAATTTTTAACAAATACTAATACTAGATATTGCTCAGGTCTTTGACAAGCGCTGAAAAAGTCTGATTCATAAACTAAAAACATTTCTTCTATTGCACAAATCAAACTAAAAAAGTCGTAGAGAAATAGTAGACGTTTTAGAAAAAATAGAATGAAATCAATAAAGGACTAATCTTTGTTTATAAATATTATCAGTATTTCTTATTTTTAAAGCTATATTCCAATTCAGCAAGCCTCGTTCTTCTTTTTATTATTGCGGTTGGAACTAAACTATGGAGTATGTAAAACATGTTTTAAACAAAACTGATGTATATCAAAGAATTATATTCGATTATACAGGGTCAGTCAAAACAACGAAATCAAAGTTTTGTTTTTTAAATATAACACCCTGTATGTTAAATAATTTTTGAACATATTTTTTTAAAAATAAGAAGAATTTGTATAATGTTTTATAGGCCTAAAGCTCTTAATTTTACAAATATTTACACTTTTATGGCTTGCGTTGCTTCCCTCTGTGCTACCTTGTATATATCCTTATCTTTCTCTCTTTTAGACCTGTCATAACTTTTTCTTCTCTCTAACCTTCTGTTGCACTTCATTGTTCCACCATTAAGTTTCTTTGTCTCTAGGAGGCCCTTTACCAGATGTTTTTCCTAGCACTTCCTCTCCACGTACACCACAACTTTACTGTTGGATTCCACCAGTTATTGCCAAATATTTTCCTTAATTTCCACCACTTAACTTTCTAGCGTCTTACTTGCTTTCCGTTCCGCCTCACCTTTATCTTCGTATCCACTATCACCGGTCGGTGTTGACTAGCTACACACTCACCCTTCATTACTTTACAGTTAGTAACCTCTTTTAGCTGTTTTCTTTTACACAGCGCAAAACTGCGGGGGACTTTCCCGTCCCCCGCTACTATAGGTAACATACTGTCTTCAGTTTTCATAAAGAACGTATCAATGACAGACAAATTCCATGACACTGCAAAGTGAATCACACTATTTTCTGTATCATTCCTTATTCCCATTCCCAAACCTCCAAGAACTCTTTCTATTCCTGCTCTTTCTTTACCAATGTATCTATTTAAATGACCTCCTTATAAAGATATCCTTATAATTGAAAATATTCTGAAATTTAACCCTTAAAAAATATGTCACAACAAAACAAATTGGAGTTAGCTGTCATATGTCAACATTCAATTCGGATGACAAAGAAACAAAAGATTGACAGCAACCACGCCTAGTTTTACAATATAATTTTAATTATTACTGATTCTTAAATTTAAATGAAAGCAATTATTACTTTTAGCAAAAAAATGTCTGCCTAATTTGGAAAAAATTATTATATGGAATGTTACCTTATTTTCACTTATTTCACTAAAAAAAACTTGCTACATCTCTAGGATTGAAACTAACCGGACAAATTCTCCACAGGAACAAAGGAAACCATTTCCATACTTCAGGAACGACGATTTAAGACGTAAATGGGGCTGAATCAAGCCGGCAAACGACAACAAAGCTGGTGGGACATCCTATATAATCATTTCCCAAAATTTCTTCAGTTCCGGTGTATTGCACAAATCTTATGATGATTTAGTGGTTACTCTATTCTAATCCGCCATATTACGGAGAGTAATTACCACTTTTTACCGGACTTGAAAGTTAAACCATTACACAAAATTACCGGCTTGGTGATTAAAAATATCACACGTCCTTTCAAACTCAATCTCATTCCCAACCTAAACTTCGCCTCGCCGGTGTTCCAAAACTAGACGCAAATCACCTCCCTCCACGCTTCTTACACCCCGTACACGCCAGGGAACTCACACAAATTCGTTACGACTTGCAATCGTGAAAATTAACCTTGAATCTCTTCCGGAGTTATTGTGTCTCAGAGAGAAAAAACACAAGACTTGCAATATTTTTTCTAGGAACGTTGAACTTAAAACGCCATAAAATATCGATCGTTTTAAAATTCTTTTGCAAACAGAAAAACGAAAATATTCCACCGACAGGGGCGTACTTACAGAATTAATATTATAATATAGATATTAAATATTATATTATTATATAGATAGAAACAAATTTAAAAACGCTACAATATCACCCATTATATCAATATCATGTCTAGTGTTACGTTTTCCTACATACCCTTCTTATTGAGGTATATTCACTAATTACACTATATTTTACTTGAAAAGATGGTAAATTTCAATAAATAACGCTCTATGATTAAACAGGAACAATATTTCTGAAAAACTCCTATTCCCAATGTTATTTATTTAATCTATATGAATTGAAATTAATTTTACAGTGGGTAACCAAGAAGTATTGCTCAATTCTCTTTTGTTATTTGACGAAATATTTCTGTGGGAAAATGGAAAAAAGGAGTGACAGAAACTTTAAGGCTTAGTGAACTAGTGCCACGCGGGATTTTATAAATAATGGATACAGTTGTGTAGGGTAACATCATCCACGCTGCTTTTAACAGTAAATAATTAAGCAGCTTTCTCTGAGTATCCTCGCAGGTGCCTTTGAGAAGGAAAGAGACATTCGCGCCTTAATATCGTTCCGACATCGCGACGCTACTAGTTGGAGGGCGTCTTGTCGCTTCTTATGTCGAAAACTGTTTTGTGCATTATTTAGTATGTATTACATGTTGAATATTAGAAAAAGGTGAAGGTACTTAGATGAAAGCGATTTTAGAATTTATACTAAACGATCTTTGGTTTGTCCGTGTATTTTATAAAAAGAAATCTTTAAACTTAATTTAAATATTTCGTTGGAATTCAATCGGTATCCAATTTCTGATTCAAGGAACATGCTAATTTATTAACTGCTATGTTATGGCGTCTAACGTGCTTTAAATGTTTAAGAGCTTAGGCGCAAAATTTCGGGCCAATGCTTTTTAAATGCATTCATTTTTTTCGTATCCTGAGAAAACTAATAAATATTGTTAAAACATTTAAACGCATGTTTAAATATTGTAGTTAAATTGAGCAGATAAATACCGTCCAATAAACACCACAAACTCTTTTACGATAATTTCTTTTAATATTTTTCAAGTATACCACAGGTGTCTTATTTGTCAAAACGAGGCATACAATATATCGCAACAATCCGTACAAATCGAATTCTGAATTATTAAGGTAGGCAAAAGAAAGAAATTTAAAAATTATAAAGACGAATCATTTAAGAACACTCTGGTACTTATGAGAATACTGCAATACATACAGTCCAGTGATGTGACAACAAAATTGTGTCTTTACTGTCAGATTATTGTGAAACTCAACCAACAGCCGAAGTGGAAAGATTCGTTTGCACCGAAAGAACTAGGAAAAAATTGATTGCCCAGACATTGTACTACAATATATCAGGCACATGGGCGGTATGGATCCGCAAGATTCCTTTTTTAGATTATATTTAATTAAAATCAAAAGCAAAAAATTGTACCACTGTATTTTCTATCATATGCTGGATGTAGAAGTAGTCAATGCTAGGATATTAGACAGGCGAATCGAAAACAAATTGAAAAAACTGAAGAGATCATACCAGTGCTGAATTTCAAAACAATTCTAGCTGAACAACTAACAGTGGTGTTTTACAAAAAAGAAAAGTAGGTCGGCCTAGAAGTTCCACACTAGCACAACCATCCAAAAGAAGATGCACTGAACCTAGACCCAATATATATGTACATACAGATCAGTTTTTACACTGGCCAAACTGGACTGTAAACAGAAAAAGATGTAAGATGATAAACTGTAAGGGAAAATCATGGCTCCAGTGCGAGAAATGTAAGGTGCATTTACGTTTTCATTCTAAAAGTAGTAGTTGGTTTAAGAAGTTTCACAATTTGGAATAGTTTGATACTGACAATACATCGATCTAATGTATATGATAATTGGCTCTATTAAAAGTTTTTATATATAATGTTTCCAAATGGGCAAAAAATTTTTTTCTGATAAACCGGATCATTTAAAAAAATGTGTAACGGTGAATTCTACATACATCTATTAAAAGTAATTTAATATATTTTTATTCTATTTTGTCAAAAAATACAATAAAATTAATTCATGCAATAGTGTTAATTAAAAATAGGTCACAAATAAAAGAAAGCTTTGAAAAGAACCATAGTAAAGTAGTTAAAGCAACTGTAACCTCAATTGTTTTATTATTTCAATATTTTTTCTAACCCCTCATCCTCATATCCTGTCATAATTGCAAATGGCTTTTAAAAATTTATAAGACACAACTCTTTGACTGCAATCAAACACTAAAAAGCATTATTGCAGCTTCTCTTCGTCAAGGGGTGGGTGTATGTGTAACGACACAACATCGTACGTAAGCCGTAGGGGTGTAGTAGAGGAAGAGGAGTGTACAAGTTCACACATCACTTCGGCGAGAAGGATCATTCACTAATCTCTTAACAAGGACAAAAACAATCGGAATCCTACCCTATTTCTCTAATCTATTAGATTTTACGTCATTTTGAGCAGCGTCAGTGACCAGTGGTGGAGTAGTAACAACGTTTTAGTTGTCAAGATTATTAAAAATTACACTTTTACAATTTAACATTTTTACGTTTGACACTCAAATTTTCTTACGACTAAATATCCTGTTCAATTATTAGTTTTCTATTGATATTTTCTACTAATTCAGTTCAATTCTCCCTTTACTTTTCGATGTTGCTTATGTACATTACGTCATTTCATAATTTTGCAAAATTGTTGACAGATTGTCAATACGACATGTCTTCTGATAGATAGTAGCCTTGGATCTGAAAATAATAAGTCATTCTTCATTAATAGTTTGAATCCTAATTTGGAGGTAAGGCTTCAATATTATCTTACACAGATTCATTGTTCTTATTTGATAAATAGTTTCACATTTTTGTCTTCCTGTTTTGTACAAATTTGTAAACATTTACAGGTTAAGTTATTGAGAATTTTATATTTAAAAAAACGTGTTCTGGATTGCAATTTAAAACGTTACAAAAAATATAAATTGTAATTTTCATTACAACCCATTATATAACCACAAAGAAACGAAACATTTTCTCAACTACTTTTTCAGCTGCACATTAAACTATTAACGAAAATTATTACAAATATGTTGACAAACTAATTCTTTATCTACCAAATTTCCTAGCGAATGGATTTTCGAAAAAAAAAAGACGATACAGTAGGCGGTACAGTAGAGTAGCGGAAAGCGTTGTTTGCTTCTGTCAGACCTGTTAAATTGAAACGAAATATTAAATTAATAATAAAATCTAAATAAATATGATAATATGATATATCAAATATAATGATATACAGACGATAATGATCAATTATCTATAAAAATAGACACTTATAGATGGACAAAAATTACAACCGAATTGAAAAACCATAGACTGGAAGAAGAAGACCCTACTTCCCTAGTCACATTTCTCCACATTCTTCTATTATTGCCAATACTAATATCTATCATCTTTCCAACACGTCTTGTCTTAGCGACTTCTACAAGATCTTCTATATTCTTTCTCTCTGGTCTTCGGTTAATCGAAATAGTTGTTAGGCGCCGCGTATTCCTGTCCAATATCGCGAATATTCTTGAGCTATGACATCTGCCTCAAGTCTTTTAGATGGCCTCACTAGGTGTAACCTAGCCTGTCTAATACCTCCACAATTGGCCCAATCTTGTAACCTCCGCAGAAACAGTTAAGTACTGGTCAAGGTAGTCTTAAAGAGCACTCCAGTCACCGGTTCGGGTCCCATAGGCAGAATAGATGAGCCCTGTGTGGCTAAGGCGTCAGGACGTTCGTTCCCTTCCATGCCTGTGTATCCCGGTACCTATATTAAGTTAACACTATTGGTCAGCGCATCATCAGCAAGTGCTCTGTTGCACTCAAAAACCATCTTCGATCTGACTTTGAGCGCTTCCAAAACCCTTAGCTCTGCCTGACTGTTTTCTGAGCACATACCAGGATCGCAAAGATTTCGGCCTGAAAGACTGATGCGTGGGAGCCGAGAGCCTTGCCAGATTCAAATTCGATTTCACTACCATATAGGGGTGTAAAATGAATGAGCACCTGCTAATTCATTTTACACCCATTCGTGAACAAGGCGAGTCCCATTCGACAAATCAGTACAGGCTCTCGTTCCATCTACTCGTATCGGTCAGGAAATTGAATCAAGAAGGAGGATAAGAACTCAAATTTAGGTGCCATGCTACCCTATACCGTAGAGAGCACAGAACAACAATCGAGGGCCTGTCTCCAAATGTCACACGGCCCATCCATCCATTCATTCCCAACAAATACCCTAAGGCTACCATCCTGGCTTTATGTTCTACAATAAGATGTAGAGGAGGTGAATCCAGCAAAGCCTCAAGAGCTGTTGTAAGAGTGGTTATCATGCTTCATGAGATGCCAACGCATGCCAACCGCTAGAGCCAACTGAGCCAACTGGGCAAATTGTTCATGGATAATGGATTGCTACATTCAATGTAGAATATTTGACTGCAGCCCCATGTGGCTTTGAATGCTCTACGGCGTGCCCAGAAAGCCGCAGCGGTCTTTTTTACCTTGGCGTCGAGATGTTCCTTCAATAAAAGTTTAGAATCCAGGATCACTCCTAGAAACTTCACTGACTAGGAAACAGATAAAGCTTCACCATAGAAAGTAAGCCCTTTTCCGAGTGAACAAAACCAAAACAGTCTTCTTACGATTAACCCTAAGTGACTGTTCCCGGAACCATCTCCCAACGAGCAAGAGGCTAACCTGAACACCCTCGTGCACCGTTTCCGGGAAAAGCCTCTCAATCAGTATACCTACGTCATCTGCGTAGGCTTGCTCATATATACATTGTTCGGATAGTCGCTGACATAAACACATAATACACTAACAAACAATACACAAACACAAAATAATCAGAATTTTAGGGTAAAAACATTACCCTTAAAAGTCACCCGTCAGTTGGAAAAATATAAACGTTAAAAAATATTTAGGTTATGGCACCTCACTATATGTTAAATAAAATTTTTGAAAACGATTTCCGGAGTGGAGATCGAAACTTCAACTACCAATTAAGAGGAAATTTTAATTGCATTTAAATTGTTGATTAATCCCATATAAGCATAATATTTAGCAGTATTTTAGTAAGGTATATTTTGGTCAAATAGGCTTATTTTGATTCAAATAACTTAAATCGACTCAATCGAGTCCCAATCGTTGTACCTCACTCTGTATAAGAGCGTAGGCGCAAAATTTTGTGCCAATGCTTTTTAAATGCATTCATTTTTTTCGAATCCTGAGAAAACTAATAAGTATTTTTGAAAAATTTTAACGCAGAATGAAAGATTACATTATTACCAAGGGCCGAAAGTCCCTGAAAACTTCTATAATGTTTATTTTAATAAGTTACAGGGGTGAAAAGAATAGAAAATTAAGTGTGATTTTTAATTTCAAATATCTCATTCAAAAGAAACTTTTTGTTTATTCTAAGGAACTTTTGGCCCTCGGTAATAATGTAATCTTTTAGTTTGCGTTTAAATTTTTCAAAAATATTTATTAGTTTTCTCAGGATTCGAAAAAAATGAATGCATTTAAAAAGCATTGACCCGAAATTTTGCGCCTAAGCTCTTAAACATTTAAGGCACGTTAGACGCCATAACATAGCAGTTAATGAATTAGCATGTTCCTTGAATCAGAAATTGGGACCGATTGAATTCCAACGAAATATTTAAATTAAAGTTGAAGATTTCTTTTTATAAAATATACGGACAGTTGTATTCTCTGTCCACTTTCTTGGGTAGTTGACGGGGAGATTCTTCGCACCCTCTCCCCATTTAAGGGGTGCCCCGGACTGAGGGATATTTTCTTTTTCTCGTCTGTCATTTAGATTTGTGGAAAATATAATGGGGTGGTTTTCCCGTTGCCTTCCCCATCGCAGTACCACAACCATTTAAGCTGCTCCAGTCATGCTTGTGATAATCCAGTTTCAAGCCGGTCCAGGATCATTTCCTCTACGCCTTCAACTGGTACTGATGATCGCTCCTGCCCTTCACAGGGAGGGATAGGAAATAGGAAACTAGATTTTGGATAAAGGAATGGGACATGATTTCTCTCAGTAAAGAATTGAGAGCAAAGCATGGCTCGCGTGGGCAGGGACGCTTCCCTGAAGTAGACCTATTTTCCACCAGGATCGTAGAAAAGTGTCTACCCGCTACCCCGAAAGAACCCTAGTATATTACAAATTATTGACCATATCATGTTCCACAATTCCAATAATAAACGCAACAAATCCAAATATCAATATTTATTTCTTCCATCATATATTCGCAAAGCAACATTTTGTAAAACAAACAACATAGAAGGGATTTTGATACCAACTATTATTATTGGAATAGTTAAATAGTAGTGTAGTTAATCGTAAACACTATTTAATTGACTCCAAGTAATTTATTTTACCAGTAAACCCAAATGTTCGCACCGAAATTTCACAAATTCCGGGATAAAATCAATGATGTGGTAGTTTTGTTGTACATTATTCAACCGAATAAATAACGAGGAATTTCCATAGGACAATATAATCCGAATAATATCCAACAATTCAGATTGATATCTGTCGTTGCTTACGCTTTTTGGAATGATATGATTTGAAATGAATAAAATCCATTATCAAATTATCAGAAATTGAATATTCATGAAAAATAAAAAGCTGAAAAAATGTACATGCAATAAAATTTTTATCATGTTTGTACTGTCAGTATATCTATGGATATTGTCGAAATTGAGTTTCCTCGACAGTTTGAGTTTTTTTAATCCATTACTTCTACTATTTGGTTCGTGGTCTTCTCTTTGTTTCTCTTTATTTATGTACGTTTTTTTCTTTGTACGTACCTTGTTAATTGTGTTTTCTATATCGTCCAAAAATTCGTCGTATAATTTAATTGCATCCAAAAATGTCTTAATAGTCTCTTTATATCTATGAGATTAGGTTTCCTGCCGTTTTAAAGCCAAATTTTTCTCCACTTTTGTGGTTTTTCTTCCTTTTCTGTAATTCAGCTTGTATTGCTTCAATTTTTTCCCTAATTTTATAATGGTGCCAAAAGGAGACAGCTCCATTTTATCATTTTTTTTTCAGGAGTAGCAAAAAACTGTTTGACTACGAATTCTATTAATTTATATGTTTTATCGATATGCAGGGTACACTCTAATATATTATGAGGACTCTAGAAGTAAAGGGGTATAAGTGACAAAAAGTAAATTTTGAGTAAATGCCGTTCAATGTTGAGTCTTCACTGTAACTGCACTGATTTTTTTCTTATTATTCTTCTTCTTCTTCTACGGGACTACAGCCCAAATTGAGCCCTGGCCTGCTTTATTTTTTGCCTCCATCCTTGCTTGTCTGTGGCTGATCTTTTCCATACACGGACTCCTAAAAGGGCTTGTGCGTCGCTGTTTACTGTGTCTTCCCAGCGCTTTCTTGGCTTTCCAACCGGTCTTTTTCCCTGCATTCTAGCATTTGGTGCTCTTTTTCTTATCGACTTCTAAAGATTCCGTTTTCCCTCACAGGTCTAAGTATTCTCCTTAGTACTTTCCTTTCGAATGTGTCGAGTTTGCTTTTGGATGTTTCTTTTAGGACCCATGCTTCAATGCCACAACATGGTATTGGTCGAATTAAGGTTTTATACATTTTCATCTTTGTATTTTGGTGGACATTTTTAGACCGAAATATATGGGAGAGCAATATATGCCTGAGTTTCATCCATCGTGGCTTTTTTGAGTCTAATTAGCTTGTGTGGTATTGTCAATTCAGTCAGTATATTGTGTAGAGTTTTTTTCTTTTGACTAAGACGTATGTCTGTTTGAAGTCTACAAACACGTTGTAAACATCAAGGTCATGTTCCCATGATTTACTCAAGATCTATTTAACTGTAAATATTTGACCCAGTGCCGATCTTCCCCGGCGGAAGCCCGTCTGATACTCTCCAATAATATTTTCTGTTAGTAGTTGGAGCCGCGGATTTACGTGTTTACGGGATAAGTGAGGACTTTACATGCTGTACATAGTAGAGAAATTACTATAAGGGCATACTATTGTGATGGGTAGCTCTTTCGGGGCGACAGACTCAGTAAAACACAGGTTTGAAATAAAAATAAATCTATTATTTTGGAATATATACAATAAATAAAAATAAAAAGAAATTCTACGTTGTATACTTATACAATAAATAAAAATAAAATGAATTCTACGTACCCGCCTGGATCCCGCGATGAATGAAGTCCCCGGCGAACGTCTATAAAAGAAAAGAAATTAATTAGTACTAATAAGAAATAAAATGGGGGAAATCGATTGCGCGCAGATTTATACTCGCTTTCGCTTCAATTCAGCGAAAGCTCCGAATGTACTGGCAAACAAAATCTTTAGCTGTGCAGACCCACGGCAATTTTCAATACACAATACCGATGGGTTCCGCTTGGTTAAGGACAAAGTACGATCCTCAATACGGAAATCTCTCTGTCCCGGTTGGCTCTGTGCAGATCCACGGTAATGTTTAATACACAATACCGATGGGTTCCGCTTGGTTAGGGATAGAGTACGATCCTCAATACGAAAGTCTCTCTGTCCGGGTTGGCTCGCATGTTCACTACACCGGCGAGTCAGGGAGCCTAGAGCGCTAGCTACAAGACTGTCTAATTCCGCTACTCACACGCCTTAAATAGCCGTTCTGAATCCCTTTTCGTCGTTTCGTTGTAGAAGTCGCGCAAATATTGACACTCCCACGGTTCGAACTGTTAAACGATCAGAACATCGTTACACTATACTTTTTTTCCAGTCGTCAGGTATTTTCTTTTCTTGCCATATGTCTTTGATGAACGCGTGGATGTGAGTTCCTAGGTGGTCGCCACCTACCTTATACAATTCTGCTAGTATTTCGTTGACTCCCGGGGTTTTATTGTTTTCCTGGGCTTTAATAGATTCGAGAACTTCCTCTACGGTTGCATCTTCTATTCCATTCTCGACTTCATTCTCTTCTACGCAGTTCGTACCCATTTTATCGTCCATGTCTACTTGTGTACCAAGTAAGATCTGAAAATAATGCTTCCAGGTTTCTGTGACTTGCTGTAGGTCACTGATTATTTGCTCACTTTCATCTTTACATAGACTTGTTTGAGGTTTATACCCACTTTTTATCTTTTTTGGGTATTCATAAGCCCCTCTAATTTCGTTGTTTTTGAAATTCCATTTCATTTTTTCTTATTTGTTCATTTTCATAGGCTCTTTTTTCATTTCTACATATCTTGTCTGCTTTCCGTCTTGCGATTTCAAATGATGTTCGTCTTTCCCGTCTTCTTCTTGTTATATACATTTTGTGTGCTTCATTTCTTTCCTCTATTGCTTGTCTTCACTCGTCATCGAACCATGATCCTCTTTTCGCCTTTTTCTTATTTCCCAGGGTGGACGCTGCCGCTGTCAGTACTGCTGTTTTGATATTATTCCATTTGCCCTCTATGGAGTGCAGTTCTAGTATCCTTAACCCATTTGCGCCTTCTTCTTCGAACTTCTCTTTACATTCCTGAATCTTCAATTTCTCCAGGTCCAGTTTGTTTATTCTTTGTTGTCTTTGATCATCTGAGATACTACTGGCTGCCCCTTTTATCTATCAGCACATGGTCGATTTGATTGGTTGTGGTTCCATCTCTGATGAAATCCATGTCATTTTGTGTATGTCTTTATGTGGGAAGCATGTGGAATTTATACCTATGTTTTTACTGGTGGAAAAATTTATCAAAAACTCCCCATTCTCTCTTGTTTCATAGTTATGCCATCCTTGCCTATTTTAGAATTCATATCATATTATTATTATTATTGGTAACAAAAAATCATTATTTTATGGACATCATAAAAACATCATAAAGATTTTGTACAAATTTATTCTTCACCATAACACTAATACATAATTGACTTATATTTCATCGACATCAGTGTCGTAATGGTGATCCAAATTGTCATTTTTGATTTCTGCTGCTTCTCCAAATTTACTAGTTCTCCATATTGTTGACAATTATGTCGCAGATTTATCAAAAATTCATGGTTAATTGGAGGTAGTTCAGTAAATGTTGAAGATATATTTAGCTTGCTTAATGAGAGGCCTTTTGTCAATCAATACTGGCAAGAAGATTGATTGTTAAACTCTTCTATAATACCTCCAGCTGTTTTGTTGTCAAACAGGGTTAAAGGTTTGTCCAATTGAAAATGTAACCATTGCATGCTTTGTATTTTGCTCACGCTCTTCTTGAAGTATGGTGTAAGTGTTTGAAAGTCTAAAAAATCGTCATATTCTATCTGTACTGTATCGTTATTTTCCATCTGTACTGTAATGAGAACTTGTAAAAGTTACCAGCCTCATCCAATGTTGAGGTACATACAAGTTCTTGGATATTTTCTCTTTTAACTCTATCAAACCAAAGTATTGATTTTGAATATCAGAATGGCCAATTCTAAAAAAGCGATGATTTACTGTTTGAATATTAGAATTTCTGATAATATAGAGTCAAAATTTGATTGTCAGACGACTCTTATTTTGGCCTCCACAGTTGTCGCTAAATGCAGTTATGTGTTTCTCAGATGGGGAAGGCTTTTGATATATTTTAGGAGACAAGATGATATTTCCTGACATCCACGTGACGCCTAACCCTCATGTGACATAAAGAAATGAGTCATTTTAATCTGTACCTGTAGGTTATGGACCCCTTAAGAAGTTGACATATTAGAAGTTGCCATAGTTTTTTGCAAGTCGAAGATGATCGCAACTTTGTCAGCATCCTTTAGTTTAGGTCATGACATTCATCTTTTGCTGTTCTTACGGCTTCCGCCTTACGCAAGTGAAAGTCTTTTTTTGTCTGAGCTAAAGCGTTTTCTTCTGGCGAACCATGATTTATTTTTATCTGCAATTTGTCACATTTATTACAGGTTTCTGTACCCAGCCTTTTGAAACTAAGGTTAAACTTAGTAATAAAAATATTCCTGTAAAAGCTTTGACTTACAGGTTCTTCCTGTTTTTTCTCTTTTCAGAAAGCACAATAAAGGTTGTACATTATTTTCAAATTACACTCCTGAGGAAGATACCTTCTTTTCAGAGTCTTGCCCCACGTAGGGCGCCAGTTGTAACAATTATATTTTGCTTATATTGAGGCTAAAAGAAGGGACTGAACAATTACTGGGCTTGGTCATAAAATAAGCAAAAAAATTGAATCGTCTGCAAACTGCTACTCGTGTTTTGGTTGGAGAGCAAGGTCGTAGAGAAGGATTCCTTTTTTTGGGGAACTGAGAGAACTAACTACGAAAAAGAAATCAAAAATACTTACAGAGATGTCCTAAGCAAAACTAAACAATAAAATTTTCAAACTATTTAAAATTAGGACGCCGTTTAAAAAATCCTCTTACTGCTTAGAATGGCAGCAGATTTTTCTTTCTTTTGTTTCGAACGAAAAAATTGTCCCACAAACTTCAAACAATCAAAACCTCACCTTTGGAAGACACAAAATGATTGCTGCGGCTTGACAAATCCCGATAGAAATTAAATTATTAATTATTATTAGATCTATTATCACCAAAGAGTTCTTGTGTGTATTTGGTTCATATGAATATTTGTTAATTTTTATCTGTGATGATGTTCCTCTGTTGATCTTGCAGTTTGATAGCTGTGTTGGATTTTTGAAGACCAGCTACTGGTTTTACCCCTTTATGCATATTAAATGTATCGTATTTTTGTTTCAACAACATCTCTTCACACTGTGTTTTTAACCAATTTCCTTTGGCCTTTCGTATTTTTGTTCTTATTTGTCTCTGAACATTTTTGTAAAATCTTTTGTTATTCTTTGATTTTCTTCTTTCTTCCTTTAGTTGCATTGTAATGTCATTCATCCAACTTTTCCTCTTCACTTTCTTTTGTATTAGATGTTCTTCTCTGATCTTGTGCTTTCCTAAGTGGTATATTTTCTCCTTTCGTGGTATTTGCCTTTTCCTCTGTAAACACAGTTTTTGTTATATACATTTTTTTTTACTTCAATTACCTGCTGTGACTGAATGAATGGCCGAAGCGAAACTTAAAAAAATATAAATAATTGAAATCAATGACACTGAAATGACTGTCGTAATAAATCTAATAAAACTTTATCGTGTAATTTTCATGTTTTACTTAAATAGTTAATTATTATATATATTAAAATATCGTAGGTAAAATCCGCTTTAAACAGATCCTAAAAATATTCTTCCAATTTATTATTCAGTCCTTAATTTTCCTTCAGCGAGTCTTAATCGTCCTCAATTAAGTTCTCTTCGTCCATTAAAGATTCCAAAAAACTTTTCGCCCAGTCTGATAGGATTCGAAAAACGGGAACTTCAATTAATTGATGAAAGAACTTTATTAAAAATATTAAGGTAGCGAGTATTTAGGTGCGAGTTTTTATTGGAGTTTTTGAAAGTTTTAAAAGGATTAGCTGCTATTAAAATCCTAACTGGTTATTTAATTTTGCAAGGAGAATGTTCAAGATGTATTCGTTTACAAAATTTTAAAATATTTATGTAACGAATTTGTATTATATTGATATATGATCACCCACAACAGTTATAATTTTAGGGTTACATCAATATGATTAAAGTTACGTTTATCGATCTGGACCGAGATTGGATGTTTGCGCAACGATTATAAAACTAAAACTTTTAAAACTTTTAGTTTTATAATTTTAACATTTGACATCACAGTTCTCTGCCTAAACAAAAATAAAATGCTTTTTATCCAAAATTTGATAATTACTAGACTTCGGCAAATATGCATATTGCATATTTTGCATATTGTGCATATGTTATGCAAATATTTCATATTTTGGCATATTTGTATAAAAGTTTGCATAAAGTGCATAAAAGTTCAGATTTTTATACTGTATTTGAAAATTTTTAAACATACCAGTTTATTTCAATTCTTGTATAAAATTTTGTAGTCATTTTAATCAAGAAATGATCTAAGTACGTAATCTCTGCAGGTACAAAACATTTACAATTTCAAAGAAGATCAATTTAAGTAGCCCTCAACATTCTTAGAAAGTCTGGGTCACTGAGGCATTCAGTTATTGGATAATCGCTAAGGGTTCGCTCATTTGCATTTTATGATCTAATCTCCAAATCTATCTACAATTTATTGTATCTTAACAGCAGGTAAACGGCTAATAGTTTTGTTCCTAATTTAGGGATTTTCCAAAATCTCCCAGTTTATTGAATTAGGTACCTAAACATTTCTAATTTGATGCTCAGATTTGTAAATCATTTTTGTTTTGATATTCAAAGCGTAAACACTCGTTGTGCGTAACAAAAAGGAAGATTGTGATTTTATAATGCCTAAAACAACCAGTGCTTCAACTTGGATTAAACCTTATAAAGAGCTATCTATGGATATGGGAAAAATCTACTGTTCAGTCTGTGGCAAAATTGTAAGTATCTAATATTTTCTATTAAATATCTAATATTTCATACATACAGGTTGTTTCCAAATGACACTTACAACGTTTGACTGTAGATACTTCTCGAAAAATTGAACAAAACGATATAGTTAATGAGGGGTCAAACTTATTTACTTTTCGAGATACAGGGTGTTAAAATTAAAAAAAATTAAATTCTTTTAGTTAATAACAACAATAACTTTAAAACCAATAAACGTATTTACTTGAAATTTAGTACTCGTAGGTTGTTTTTAAATGAAAAATAGCTTCCTTTAGTGAGAAAAAATTGTCCATGGTACAATACAATGGTGTGTATTTAGAAAAATTTTTCACCTTTACTTTTTTTTATGAAGTCAACTATTCTAAAACACAATTATTTTTATTGTAATTGAATTAACAAAAAAAAAACTTTTGTTGAATTTTAAAATAAGTTATATGATGTACTAATGGTTAGTAACAAAAACTAATTTGTGGATTAATACTGCATTTAAAACACTTAGCGAGTGTTTTTTTTCCAAACCAGTTATTTGATTAACCAAAAACACCTTGTATATTTTTATATTTTAAAGGTTGGGTTAAAATAAAGGTTTTTATTTTTATTTATAGATAGCATGTGAGAAGAAATTTCAGATAGACCAACATCTGAGAACTGCTTCACACATTGCAAAAAAAGGAAAAATAGGAGGAAAACATCAAACTTCAATGGCTAAATGTTTCCAATCTACTTCAAAAAAATTAGATGAGCAAGAAACTTTTAATGAAGACTTGTGTCGCGCATTAGTGTCTGCAAACATACCGCTTTCAAAATTAGCAAAATGTAAATTTTAGTTCGTTTCTAAAAAAATATTGCAAACTTAATGTTCCAAGTGATCGGTCTCTAAGAAGAAATAATGTGAACGGGCTATACTCGTCGGTGTTAATTAATATTAAGGAAGAAATTGCAGATAATTATTTTTACATATCTGTAGACGAAACCACTGATTCCTCAGGAAAGTATATTGCTCATTTATTGATTGGTGTTCTTAAAGAAGATACCTTACCAAAATCTCATCTTATTTCATGCCAGCAACTTGAGAAAACAAATGCTTTAACAATTTCGCGTTTTATACAAGAAACATTAGCAACTTTTTTCTTCCGACAACTATTCCTTCTAATAAATTACTGCTTATTTTATCGGATGCTGCTCCTTATATGGTGAAAGCAGGACAAAATTTAAAAATATTTTTCCCAGATTTAATACATGTTACTTGTGTAGCGCATGGATTAAACAGAGTTGCAGAGGAAATACGAAAAAAGTTTCCTCTTGTAAATACCATGATATCCAGTGTCAAAAAAGTATTTCTTAAATCTCCTATAAGAATTCAACTTTATAAAGAAATGCTACCTAACATTCCTCTTCCACCACAACCTATTTTAACGCGATGGGGAACATGGTTAGAAGCAGCTAATTTTTATGCAGATCATTTTGTTAAAATAAAGAACATAATTGATACGTTAACAGATGAAAGTTCCCAATCTCTTTTGGATTCTAAACAAACTTTTCAGAGTAACTTGCTTCAACAAGAACTTTTATTTATAAAATCAAATTTTAGTTTTGTTCAAAAAACAATTACTCAGTTAGAATCACCAAAACTGTCATTGTTCGAAAGTACAGCATTAATATAAGAATTTGCGTCATGTTGTCGGAACGTTAGAGGTAATATTGGAAAAGATATTTTAAAAAAATTTGAAGCTACTATGGAAAAAAATAATGGTTACCATATTCTTTCTGAAGTAGTCAGTGTCCTAGCTGGAAATATTTCGGAAACAATTAATTTAGAACCAAATGTTTTGGTTAGTTTGAAAAATGCTCCCGTTACATCAGTTGATGATGAACGAAGTTTTTCCATATACAAATATATGTACTCAGACAGAAGCCACAAGTTTTTGTTAGAAAATTTTGAACACCACTTGGTCATTTATTGTTACCATAATTCTAAATAAGTTTATTCATACTTAAAAATGATGTAGTTACTTAAAATAAATGTAAATCTTAATGAATAGTAGGAAATATTTAGTTATGTACACTTTTTTTTTTAATAAAATTGTTACTATTTTACGATTTTTTTATTTATTTGTATGCATATTTTGTAAAATATTTGCATATTTTCGGGTAAACACGTGCATATTTATGCGCATATTTTCTACATTTTTATTTGCATATTTGCCGAAGTCTAATAATTACAAGTCCAAGAAATTGCACACCAACAAAATAACACAACTATTTTAATTCATTGCCATATAACTGTCCTCTTTCTGTAAAAAAATTTCAATAATTTAACACATATTTCTAAAATATACCTCTTGAATAAATATAAATAACTTTAATAATTTAAATAATATAAAACATCACTCTTTCATTTAACAAACAATCACATATACCTTACTCCTATATCATCTGTTAACATCTCTCCCCTCAAGAAACTTCCTCGTTAATTGTCAGATAGTTACAAAATTGACCGAAGATCACCCATTATCAGCAATACAGGATAGTTTACAATATGTATCACAAATCATTACATAAAAATTCTTGTACCGGAATGTAAATAGTATTTTATTTATTTCTAATTTATTACAATTCAATAGATTATCTCTTACCAATTTGTGGATTTTCACTTTGTCTGCTAAATCAATTTTATGCATATTAATAAACACAGACATGTACTATTGGTATAATTACTATAACTTTTTTAATCTATATCTTTATAAGACAGCACCCTAATATGGGGTTTTTATAATTTCAGCATTTAATTTACTTTGTATCGTTTGACCTGAAGATGCTTTGCAAATTTTAGAAAGCGAAACCAGTCGTTTTGGGCAGTAAAATTAAATTGATTGTGAGTAAGTCTAATTTATTTCTTTTACCTATTTGAAATGGACTCACACAAGCAACACATTCATGATTTGAAGATTTAATGATATATCAATAATGATAGGTTGAATTTGGAGAATATACTGTTGATGCTATAAGAGTTTTGTAGAAATGACCGAAAAACTGGGAATTCTAATTGAATTCAAAAGAGTGTTGATGATTGCCTATGTGTAGGTATCTTTGTAAGGCACAAAAAAGTGAAAAATATGCGTATAAATATGCAATAATTTATCCAAAAAGAAAGTTAATAATGGTATATTAGATGTTTATTGTTTTAGTGTTTATTTTAATAATAATTAGAAAACAATATAAAAAAATTAAAAACCTATGTAAGTAATGTACTAATGTAATGAAACTAGTGTAAAAGTAAAATACTATTCCTTAGAATTATGGAAACAATAAACGACCAACTGTTTTTCAAAATTTTCCAATAAAAACTTATGGCTTTTATCTGTGTAGATACATATATTTGTAAATTGAGAAACGTTTTTTTACATCAACGGATGTAATGGAAGCGTATTTTAAATTTACAAAAATATTTGTTTCTAAATCTATTTCTTCGCAAAAATTACCAACAAGAACGTCAGCTACCTCAGTAAGTTTCTGAAAACCATTGTTTCTTGAATTATTGTTTCAAATTTTTGAAAATTATCTTTTTCAGTGTCATCTTTAACATTTTGACAAGCTGACAAAGTTTCTTTGATTAAGGCTATGCTTTCTACCAAGGACAACTTTAATGATTCTAATTGAGTAATAGTTTTTTGAAGTAAACTTAAATTTGATTTAATGATTTAAAGTTGCTGCTGAAGAACGTTGTTTTTAAAAATTGTTTTTTGTTCATCCGTTAAAGCGTCAATTATATTTTTTAAATCTACAAAATAGTCTGAATAGAAAAAACCGACTTTCAACCATGTTCCCCGCCGTATTAAAACGGGTTATCGTGGAAGTGAAAAATATTTAAAAATATTTCTTCATAAAGTTGAATTCTTATAGTACATTTAAAGAATACTTTTTATGCTTGATATCAGGAAGTTTACAAAATAGTTTTCATAATTTCTTTTGTAACTCTGTTCATTTCATGTGCTAAACAAGTAAAGTGTATTAAGTTGGTGTAAATATTATTAAATGTTTTCCTGCCTTGATCATATATGGTGCAGCATTCGGTGGCATGGGATAAAAAGCAATAATTTATGAATAGGAATATCTGCAAAAAGAAAAAAGTTTGATATTTCTTGCCTTGTTGATTTATTAAATCATGCTTTCAGAAATACCACAATAAACTGTAAGTTCGCTTTTTTATAATATTATATTAGTTTTATGTCTGCAAACTTGTACGAACTGGTACTTCTTCTTCTTCTTCTACGACATTACAGCCCAAATTGAGCCTTGGTCTTCTCTATTTTTGCCTCCACCCTTGCTTGTCTGTGGCTGATCTTCTTCATACACGGACTCCTAAAAGGGATTGTGCGTCGCTATTTACTGTATCTTCCTAGTGCTTTCTTGGCTTTCCAACCGGTCTGTTTCCCTGCATTCTAGCATTCAGTGCTCTTTTTGGTAGCCTATCCTCTCCTATTCTTATCACATGTCCGGCCCATTGCAATTTTTGTATTCTAATGAAGTCTGGCAGTGGTGCTTCCTTATAAAGTTGATAAAGCTCGTTTTTGTATCGACTTCTGAAGATTCCGTTTTGCCTCACAAGTCCTAGTATTCTCCTCAGTACTTTTGTTTCGAATGTATCGAGTTTGCTTTTGGATGTTTCTTTCAGGACCCATGCTTCACTGCCATAGCATGCTATCGGTCGAATGAAGGTTTTATAAATTCTCATCTTTGTATTTCGGTGGACATTTTTAAACCGAAATATATGGGAGAGGGCAAAATAAGCTCTGTTTGCCTGCGTTATTCTCTTCCGTATTTCT
Source organism: Diabrotica undecimpunctata (assembly GCF_040954645.1). Lineage (NCBI taxonomy): Eukaryota > Metazoa > Arthropoda > Insecta > Coleoptera > Chrysomelidae > Diabrotica > Diabrotica undecimpunctata. Next base: position 171,742,504 of record NC_092804.1, read on the forward strand.
CCATCTTCTGATCCGTCGGCATATATTTCTACTCCCAGGTATGTAAACTTTCCAACCGTTTCAATGCCATCTTCATGTATAATGTTTTGTGGGACTATATGTCTTCTGGTCTGTATCATTATTTTTGTTTTTTTCTATGTGCGTATGTTTCCTATGCTTCTGTTGAAGTTCTACTCATAATATTAATAATATTCATAATACAAACTGGTATGGTGGTACAAAATCTGTACCACCTCATAACTACAAAAATAAAAACTTAGTTGCAAAAAAAACATCGGATTGCGTATCAATAGTAGATAATTAACCCCTTGATGTGTTTTTATTTATCAATTTCTGAATAAAAGTATTTTTGATCCACTGGGGCATTTTTTTTTATGAATACTTTGGGTCCTAAACGAGTTAACAACGTATTTTCTTGTATTAATGAATGCAACCATAAAAAACAAATATACAATAGAGTTCAATCTGGGAAAATGCGGAAATGAAAAACAAATGTTTGAGATTTATGTACCTAGATATTCATAACTTATGGGATATGTATATCCCACTTTAGTGATTTCCTTTTTGTTGTGTTTTTCTTTTCATTGAACAGATTGCGATAACTATAAAATCTCCAAGTGAAAGGCAGAGGAAAACGTTTTATAAATCTGCTATTATCACTTATGCAATGTTTTCCCTCCTGTCCCACATATTAAAGTTAAAATGACAATGACGCCATATGTGCAACTAGCACCCCTATTATTTCCAACAAACGAATTACATGATTTGGCAACCACTTGCTATCTCTAATAATCTCGGTTCGCTATCAAATAACTGCGCCTCAGCCTCACCGCTATCATATCATATCTACGAAGCAGCAGCCAATTTATCGAGTGACAAGCAGTCCTGTGCCCTGAAATATGATGTGGCGACAATATCACACCAGGGACTTCATTAATGTCTTGTAAAGTGTCTCCCAAATAATATTAATAGTAATCTTCCCCGGTGGTTGAACCGCACTGCAAAAATATGGAGTCGAAAAACTGCACGAGGTAACAGAAAATCGATTTAGCCATCATAAGCATATTTTTCGAATGCCTTTAAGTACATTATTTAATAATAAAATTATACAATTAGCAAGCATTGATCCGAAATAGATTGACGGAAAAACAAAAAAGTATAAAATAAGCGACTAAAATGGATTTATTTAGAAGGTCGATTAGAATATCAAGAATCTTTAGTCTGAGATTGATGATAGCAAGGTGGGAAATAAGAATATCAAAGAACAAATGGGATTTTAGGACACAATCATTACTGATATTAAAAGGAGACAAAATTTCTGGTACGGACACGTACCTAGAATTAATGAAAACAGATTACCTGAACTAACACTCAATTGAATAACACATCATCCAAAAAGAACTGGGATTAAAGGAAATGGTGAAGCCATGAGTGTTAGAAACTTAGAGGATGGCTGATGGGAAGATATATTTCATTAATTGAGTACTATCCATATATCTATCTATTATCCATCTATCCATTTGTATCAACCTACTATCCTAACAAATATTTTTCCAAATATACAATAATAGAAGAGAACTTTGGCATGGATTCAGACTACTAAGCGATTATCCTCATACTTAGTGAACATTCTTGCTCAAGGAAGAGCCAAACCTATCGTTAGAGAATAGAAAAACCGACTGGCAAGAATTTAAAAATTATCTGAAGAAAAATATAGAACCGGATATTTTGCTAAAAACGAGAGATTATCTAGTTAAAGAACTATGGATAAGAACCGCATGGAGAAATACAACCATAATAAAAAGTAGGAAACAACTATCCTGTGGCTATAAGGGAACTGGCAGTTGAAAACAGAGAATTGAGAAAAAGTGGCAGGTGACAAGATCTCTTGCTGAGAAGAATAGACTAAATAGGATCACAAAAAAGCTAAATTGAGAAATTTTGTCACATAAAGTAGATTATCAAATACTTTGTGAAATTAACATATGAAAAGAAAACTGATTATTCGCTTTGAAAAGTTGAAAGACCATGTATTTATTGTTCCGCTATTATAACAACGGAATGTTATGTGCAATGAAGTGCAAAGGATAACTAGCAGAAAGTTGATACTTTCGCTGTACACATAGAAAAGACCTACATGTCTATTTGGCCACAATGTTTAAATCATGAAGATATTCTTCTTATTTTGTCTTAAATACATACCAAGTGCTTGAAAAAAGTTATAACAAAGCCAGCGCTAGAAAAACCAGTAAATGAATTCTCTTCATTAAGGCTAATACCAATATTACCAATATTTTTGTCTTATGGCCAAGTCCTCTTTAGTCTTCGTTCCTCCATTTGCGGCTGATATAACTCACTGATAATTTGGCTGTGGTGCATTGAATCAGGAATTTTTGACTAAAGTGATATGATATCTTTTATGGTTGGTGCTTCTAGATCATTGTGGATGGTTGAATTGTTCACATACTAAAGGGCGTTAGCTATCATACTTAGTGTTTTTGATTGAAAGGTCTGCAAAATTTTTGTATTCGAAGGCTTACTACAACCCGAGAGTTTTACGCTGTAAGTCCACAATGGTTTTAGTATAACTTTGTAAAGCAGTATTTTGTTCTCCAATGACAGTTGTGACTATCTGCTAAGTAACCAATTCATTTGTTTTAATTTTATATTGAGCTGAGTTTTTTTGGCGTTAATATGTTGCTTCCAGGTGAGCCTTTGGTCCAAATGCAACCCAAGATATTTCACAACGTCTCTAGCAGGAATCGGGGCATTGTTTGGACTAACTTGTTGACAAGCACGTCTTTTTGTTGTAAATGTAATTTGGGCTGATTTTTCGTTATTGACTTTATTTATTTTCCATTTTGTCAACCAATTCTCTAATGTATGCAAGTAATTTTGCTACATTTTAGATGCTATGTTTAGGTCTTTGTTTAACACTGACACGGCTGTATTATCGACGAAAGTCGCCACTGTGACGTCATCTGTAATAGGTATGTCAGCAGTAAAGATAAGGTAGAGGAAGGGACCGAGGTCACTTCCCTGAGGAACTCCAGATTGTATTGAGTGAAAGGTTAAAAAAAAATGTTATTGATCTTAGAACGAACGTTGGAATAAAAAGATAATATAAATTTCAAACTTAAGTAGCATTACAAATTTTAAGCATTAAAATTATTATTAAGGATAGGATAGAGATAAAACATGGACACTCGTTTCTCGTCTAGGGACCCATCAAGACATTGCTTTTAAGACAAACTAGATTGGGTCACGGATAAAAGGTAATAACAAATGGGGTAAAACAGAGGTTAGGTTACAGTTAAATATTAAGCTTACTTTTGCAAATAAATTCCATCAAACATTCATTCACAACTCTTATATTTAGAGATAGCAGATAGCACATATTGTACGGAGGAAAAATTTTGATGTTGACTAAATTTTTTATTAGATCTTCAGTTTGTTTTGTGTATTTTTTACACTCGAAGAAAATGTGATTTAAATCACCTTCTTTTTGACTGTCTGGACATAAATTTGAATTTACGATTTTTAGTTTGGACAGATGACTAGGATAGCAGGCGTGTCCAAATTTTATTCTAATTATGGATGTTCGTGGAACAGAATAATTTTTAAACCAATAATCACTTGGGATTAATGGCTGTATAGAAGCATATTGCGAGGAAGACTGCGTACTATATATATGCCAAGATTGTTTCCATTTACTATTGATATTATTTTTAATTATTGTTAATGCGTCTTGTCTACAGATTTTTTGACCAGCTTGCGTTCCGGTATCAATGGCCTTTTTAGCTAATAAGTCAACATGTTCGTTGTATTTAAGGCCTGTATGTGCTTTAACACACAAAAAATGAACAACTCTTCGGTTTTTATAAAGGTCATAAACAAGTTTTTTAATTTGAAAGACATATATATTTGAGTTATTACTAGGAAAATTTAAAGTTTCAATGGCTAACATAACAGACAATGAGTCAGATACTATTGTAACAGATGTATTCTGAGTGTTTTCAAAGTATCTTTATGCTTCATATATTGCTACAGCTTCAGCACTAAAAATTGAAAAACTAGGATTTAGTCGACAAAGTTTTTCTTGATTAGTTGATGGAATGTAGAAAGCACACCCAGTACCAACAATAGACTTTGAGGCATCCGTATAAATAACTAAAGAGTCTGACAGACTAGATAAACAGGACCTCAAAATATTCGAGCTAACAGAAGAATTTACATGATAATTCGGTTGTATTACAGTAATGGGTTGCAAGCACGAATAAAAATGTTTGATGTTAAGATTATCCTCTGATTTAAAGTCATAATCAAAATTTGTCAGGCTTCTAAAAGCCTCACAAAGTGGAGTTGAGTTCTTAAGTCTCCAATATCGATTAGTTAAATCCTCTTCGTTCAGTTTTCTGATATTTGAGTAGAGAGTAGTGTTACGATTTTGTATATTAATAACAAACTTCTGACTGAGGTATTCTCTTCTATAGCCCAAGGGATTTTCTAGAGCTTCCACATGTAGAGCATTAATAGGCGTCGATTTCATGGCACCTAAACAAATAAGCAATGCTGCGTTTTGAAACACATCTATTGTTTTCAGAATATGTTTACTTGCTGAACCATATAATACGCATCCATAATCGATAATTGATTTAATATAAGATCGGAAGAAAAGCAAAGAAGTTTCCACATCTGCACCCCACCATGTTTTTGTAATTGATTTGAGGAAATTTAGACCCTTCTTACACCTATCCAACATAAACTCAACGTGAAGTTTCCAAGTTAACTTGCGATCGAGAATCATTCCCAAATATTTAATTGAAGAACTGAAATTAAAATCATACCCATTCAATTTTATCTGATTTAGTTTTGGGATATTGTGTCGAGTGAAAATAGTAATACTTGATTTACTTGATGCAATTTCAAACCCATTGTGTTTGAACCAATTTTTGGATCTATCATGTATTTTTTCTAAAGTTTGAATGCAGTTATCGTATTTTTTGGTAGAAGAATACATAAGAAAGTCATCAGCATACTGTATTATTTTAAAGCTGAGATTTTTAATGGAAATGTTATGTAAATCTGCAGTATAGATATTAAACAATAGAGGGCTTAAAACTGATCCCTGCGGTAGTCCCTGTTTATTATAACGAGGACCTATAAGTTTATTATTGTTTGTTCTCAGGTAAATTTTTCTGCACGAATAAAAGTTAAGAATAGTGTTTACTAATTGTGGTGGTATATGAAAATTTTTTATTAATTTTTCCATTAAAATATCGAGACTAACACTATCATATGCTCCTTCTATATCTAATACTATTGTCGGTAAATAAATATTACTTGGGAAGGAGTTCTGAATGTCCGTTACCAATGTGGCAAGTGCATCTATGGTACCACAGCCCTTTCTGTACCCAAACTGCAAATCTGGAAGTAACTTCTTTTTATCCAACCACCATTCCAATCTATGTTTAATCATCCGTTCCAAAGTTTTCAGTACACAAGACATAAGTGAGATAGGTCTATATGAGTGAACGGAATTAGAATCTTTCCCTGGTTTGAGTATGGGGATAATGATTACATCTTGAAATTGAGCTAAGATGTGAAGATGATTGTAATACAATATAAGCAAAATAAAACAATTATTATTTTAGTTCTTTTAATTTTATAAGTTTTATTTTGTGACTGTGCACGGTGCAGTTTATCCGTAGTTGTTGCGAAAAACCAATACTAAAAAGCGGCAATCTGTTGACCCTCTGGTGGTGACGAAATCTGGGGTATTACTAAGGTGTTATGGGGATTCGAGTATAATGAATAACTGCCTCCCGTGGATTCCTTCGGGACGTTGCGGTTTTGATAAATGGTTGTGTGTAAAAAACGATACTAGTAATTGGAAGCCACATAATCACGTACAGAGACCTGATAAAATTAATAAAAATAGGGGATGTCTGGCATGACATAACCAAGAGTAGGTTACTTTATACAATTAAAGTTTTCGTTTTAGGTTTTACGTTTTTTCATATATGCTATTCTCTTTTTTTTATTTAGAACCATACAAACCACATCCACAACGCAGTGTTAGTAGTGGAGTAACGTATGCAAGAGTTAGATTTATTTTCATTAAATAGATACATACATATATATATATATATATATATATATATATATATATATATATATATATATATATTGTTATGATGTATTTTTTGTTTGAATGATGAGCAATGAGTATTTTTAATAATATAGGGTTTTTATCGCGGTTCTCAAAGAATTAGCTTGTAAGTACTTTTTAAAATTATCTTTATTATAACTATTATGAAACACACATATATATCTAACCTAGTCAATGTAAATTTAAAATAAACTATCTTTAAACTGATATTCTTATAAAACTAATTAAATTCTATAGACAATCTAAAATTTAAACAAACTATCTTCAAAATTGAAATTGTTATGACACTACTAAATTATATTAACAAAATTTTGTACCTTTCTTTCACTGAATGCCTAAATGAACTGTTTTCCACTATATATATATTCTAATCACCATTGAAAGTCTTCGTACTTCGGTTATCCTTGTTTTTGTGAAATTTCTTTTTCCAATTATCAGCTTCTACCAATTTAAGATATATTTTTCTTCATCAGCATCTATACACCACCAAGCAAACCAGCAAACACCATTTATATTTATTCTTCTTTTCAATATACCAATATCCAATTATTATAAGTTGATTTATACTAATCTCCAACCATAATATAATTTAATTTCTTCCAATATACCTTTTTTTATCTTCAATAATTATTTGTGTATAATTATAAATGTGCATTAAATTATATGCATAATTTTTAATCTTCATTTAACTCACTATATTAAACATTTTGACTATTTGTACTTGATTCACTGACTCCAACTAACTTTCATAATAAACTGCTTGACTTCTGACTAAAAACTTCCAAAACTTCTTAAAACTCTTCTGACTGCACTATCTAAAACTTTTCTGACTAAAAACTTTCAAAAACTGCCATCTTGAATCCAAATCACGGGTATTTATATCTTTTGGACATTCTAGAACCATCTCGTAAGAGATCATGTTCCAATTTGTTCTATTTCATACTTGTATGAATTTTCTGGAACAAACCATTTCGCAAACATGGCCATCTCCGGAGATCCAGAGAATTCCATTCTTTTCTATTAATAATTTTGTTTACATTTAGGCTTTTCAGATCAGAATATATAATTAAATTAGTAACTTAACATTCTAATTTAATAAAATACACATTTCAAACAATATATTATTATAACCCACTTATATTCGTAAATATTCTTAAACGTCACTTCAGAGTATAAATATCTGTCAATCTCCGAGAGTATTTTTGGTTGCCTAAGCACATGGCTCACTTATATATATTTACAATATTAAAATACAACTTTTAACAATTATTATATGCTAATTTATTAAAAATGCCCTCACATAAATATATTTTATTAAATTCTCTAGTATATAACTTATTTAAAACAACCAAATATCTAATATTATGTAGTATATAACTTATAAATTATTTTCTATAAACCCTAATCGTCACAATACCCCAAAAATAATATTTAAAATAAATAATTTACTTATTATTTTTTTAAATATTAATTTTCTCATACCTTATTAAATTTAATAAATTAATAATTCAATTTTTTTTTATTATTTAAAGTGTGTTAAATACATCCCTGTTCGCTGTCTATGTCAAAGCAGAGAACAACGGAGCACAGTTCGGCTATTCTATGGTCAAACTGTCATGTCAAATGGAGAGAATAAAATATAACCTTAATTAAAAATATAATGGATATTGTGTTCTGTTTATTTATAGACAAAATCTAGGAATTATTTCCATTCAAAATAATTTTCATCAATATAAATTGGTAAGTTTTTCCACTTTATTATATTAGAAAGACATTTTTATAGCAATTATAGTATCGAATTTTGTGTCTAACCCCAAATTATGATTTTTAGGGTACAAATTAATTTCCATATATATACAAAATTCAACAAGTACGATGTCAAATTGATTCAAAATAATGAAATCTACCATCTACCATTTAACAAATCAAGTCTATTGAACAAAATGGACACATCAGTAAGTTATTAGTGTTATTATATTTGTGTTAAAGGTATAGAAATCATTATTCAATCTCTTCATGATATTGAAAAATGTCGTTGATATGAAATATGCCTCTTAGTCTGTTCTCTGCATCTATTAACACATAACTATTTAGTCCATTCTGATTTTCAATTGTATATGGACCTTCAAACATTGGTTGTAATTTCTTACAACGGTTTTCTTTAACATTACTTTTTCTAAGTGAACGAATTAACACTAGGTCTCCTTTTTGAAATGTGATTGGTTTTTTTATATTTCGATTTTGTCTTCTGATATATTTTTCAGCTTTCCTCCTAATTCGGTTATTCACTTTCTGCATTACTTGTTCTAACATATCCTGATTATATTCACTAATCCACTTTCTGTTTCCTATATGGCCAAACATTAAATATTCTGGTACTTCCTCTGTATTCAAATTATGTGTATTATTTAAAAAATACTCTACTTGTGGTATTTGTTGCTGCCAAGTTTCGTGTTGATTTTGGCACAGTATCCTTAAATATTTTATAACTTCTTTAATATATCTTTCTGCAGGATTTGCCTGAGGATGTCTGATACTTGTAAAATGAATGTTGATTCCCTTTTTCTCACAAAATGTCCGAAATTTTTGGTTGTTAAAATATGTAGCATTATCTATTATGCAATTTCTAAATGGTCCTATTTCTTCGAAAAATTGATTAATATATAATTTTAATGTTTTAACATTTGTTCTGGAGCAGGGATATAGTTTAATAAATTTTGTATATAAATCAACTATCACTAGTATATGCTTTTTTCCTGTTGGACTGAGAACTAAATTTGAAATAAAATCCATGGAAACTGTATTTAGTTTTTCATATACAACATTAGATTTATATGTGTTCTGGTTTTTGAAATTCTTTTCTTTGTTTAGTTGACATATTGGGCATTGGGTAGTAATTTCCTTTGCTATACTTATGTCATTCTTTGCAAAATAATTGTCCCTAAATAGCATCCATAGCTTTCTTGAACCAATATGCATATAATTGTTATGTAAATTTTTCAATATTTTCTTTGCTAAAGTTCTAGTTATTACATATACTTCTATGCCATTTATTATTTTATAATATACCCCATCTTTCCTAAGGACTTTTTGTTTTTCACTCAAATTGATCTGATCTCTTATAATTTCTTCTTTAGAATATAATCCAGTATTTTCTACTAATTGATTTAATCCAATTTTTATTGTTCGCTGCCCTTTTTGTGGTGTATTTTCTAACCTTGATAAAGCATCTGCCACTATATTGGATTTTCCAGAAATGTATTTGATTTCAAAGCAGTATTCACTAAGTATTAGACTCCACCGATGTATTCTACTGTTTCCATATTTGTTATTTAATATAGACGTTAAAGCTTGGTGATCTGTTTCTATTGTAAATTCATTACCCAACAAATAAAATCTTAATTTTGTGACACAGTGTATTATACTTGCTAGTTCTAATTCTGAAACTGAGTAACCCTTTTCATGTGGCTTTGTAATTCTTGAAATGAATTGTATTGGGTATTCGACCCCATCATGTATTTGTAATAATACCCCTGATAATCTCTCTATTGATGCATCTGTTCTTAATATGAATGGCTGTGTGTAGTCAGGATAGTATATTTTCAAATTTGACAGAAAAATGTTTTTAATCTCTTGGAATGCTAGTTCTCTTCTCTGATCCCATCTCCATTTTACACCTTTTCTCAGTAGTTCAAGTAATGGAATTTCTTTTATACTTAGATCTGGTATCATCCTTTTATAATAATTAATTATTCCAATAAATCCTCTTAAAGTTCTTAAATTGTGTGGTGTTTTATATTCCTGAATGACTTGTGTCCGTTCTGGATCCATTTCGATTCCCTTAGTGTTAAGTTTATAACCTAGATATATGACTTCTTTTTGAAAAAATGTACATTTTTCTTGATTTATTTTTAGTCCAACTTTGTCTAATCTATTTATTATAGTTTTTAGGTGTTTCTCATGATCTTCAGCCGTTTTAGAAAAAATTAATATATCATCAATGTAGTGAATTACAAAATGTTCATATTGATCCAAAATATCATGAAGACATCTACATAGAGCACTGCAAGATGATTGAAGTCCAAATGGTACTACTTTGAATTGATATACTACTCCATCTATCTGAAATCCTGTATACTGTCTACTTTTTCTTTCTAGAGGTATTAACCAAAAGCTATGCTGTAAATCAATTTTAGTGAAAAATGACATTCCTGTAATTCTTCCTAATATTCCATCTATACTCATTGGTGCTTCAAATTGCTTTTCAGTAATCTTGTTAATATTCCTTGCATCCAAACATAACCTGATTTCACCTAATCTTTTTCGTACTACTACTATGGGGTTAATAAAACGTGTGTCTGCCTTCTCAATGATCCCATCTTCTAACATATTATTAATTGTTTTGTTTACTTCTTCTCTGTATTTATATGGTATTGGGTATGATTTTGTTTTAAAATCTTTTTCTTCTTTAACTTTTATACTATGGATATAATTTTGTGCAATTCTATTTTCTTTATTGACAAGTCCCTTGTGTTGCTGCAATATGGAAATGGCTATTGATTTATATTCTTCAGGGCAATTTAAAACTTTCATCATATCTTCTTCTTTACAAATCACATTATTCTTCAATATGTACTCATTATTCCTTGCTTCCAATTTTACGCACTCCGCCTCGTAGGCATCCATCTGATTAAAATTTCCATTCCTTAAATATTCACTACAATAATTATTCTTTACATTCTTTTGGGACATTTCCCTATCATCAAAATACATTTCTTCTTTATAAACATCATTATTTTCTTTTAATAATATCCTATCAACTCTTATTCCTTCTTCTACCTCATCTTTCTGCATAAATTTAATTATTTGCCCTTCCAAAGTTACCATTTTTTCTTCAAAATCTATCTTTACTTTCTTCTTTTCCAATTCATCATTTCCCATTAATATATCAACACATAAATCCTTGACAATAAATCCTTGCATATTAATTTCTTTATTAAGAATATTAATTTTAAAATTGGCTAGTTTATCAATTTCACCCAACTTCTTATTATTTGCACCAATAATTTTAATTTTTGGAATCTTTATTATATCTGATAGTTTTAATGTATTAAAAATAAAATTCTCCGAGACTAAAGTACTTTCTGAACCAGTATCTATCATAATCTTAATCATTTTATTTTTGGCCAAAGCATTTATATAAATTAAATTAATAGATTCAATAATTTTCTCTTCATCTAAAGAAATAAATTCAGAAGGTTTTTCATAATAGCAATGGCCTAACTTGTAATTCAGAAAGTTTACTGCACAAAATTTTGATTATTAGAATTGTCAGATTGTATCTGACCACTTGGATCTGATGTACTATGTCTTTCCCTACTATGACTTCTACTCACATTTTCTTGCCTTGTATTATTTCGTTCCCTGTCTTCGCAGCTTCTATTCCTTCGAACACAATTTACCTGTCTGTTATAGTTAGGTCGCTCTGTATTTCTTCTATTATTAAAATCTTGTCTATTATTATTAGTACTGTTATTAAAATGTTGTCTATTATAATTAGTATTATTATTAAAATTTTGTCTATTATAACTAGTATTATTATTAAAGTTCTGTCTATTTGGATTACTGTTATTATTATTAAAATCTTGTAAATTATCACCATACCTAGTGTTATTATTATATGATTGTCTATATTGTTGATTATCATTTTTATTATATTGAAAGTTATTATTGTTTTTTCTGTTGTTATTATTACTTGTCATATTGCCTCTTTGTATTCTTTGAATAAAATTAATAAAACTATCTATTGTTTGAATATTTTGTACAGTTACGGTTTGCACAACATCAGCATCAAAATGTCTAGATACATTTAAGACTGTTTCATCCTCTCTAAGTGGTGGTTCTAAATATTTTGCAACTGTTATCAGTTTCAATGCATAATCTACCATATTTGATTTTAAATTGTGATTATACTTTCCAAAATATAGAATTTCTCTAAACTTTGCTTGCTCTAATTCACCCCAATAATAATTTAAAAATTTATTTTCAAATGTTTGAAAGTTATCTAAATCATTTTCAATACTAGCAAACCAAGTTGCTGCATTGTCATTTAATGTCATTCTAATATAATCTTTAATATCATTAATATTATTCACAAATCTTAATTTATGTTTTAAACTATTTATGTATACTCTAGGATGCAAATTTTTTATATTACCAGAGAATTTAATCCCAGTCTCATTTGTTAAATTTAAGTAAGGTCTCCCTATGTCTCTCATTTGTGAAATATCATCTATTCTCTGTTCCACATTTCTTATTTGATTACAATTTATTTGGATATTTTGTTGTATATCGTCTAATTTTTCTTCTGTGTTTCTCCTGTCTTCGTTAATTTTTACTTCTAAGTTACATTTCTGTAACTCTATTTTCTGTTCTATATCTATCTTATTATCTTGAATAATCCTCTTTACTTCTGTCCTCTCATTGTCTATCCTTTTCTTGTAGTCATTCCGTATACTTTTTATTTCATTTGCTACTTTTTTCTCTGCAGCTTCAAGTTTTTTATCCATTTGTTTTACAATTTTATTATTATTATCTTCTATTTTCTTTTCTAATTTTCTATAATTCTCTTCCAATTTCTGTTCCATTTTTTTCATGTCTTCTTTGACTTCTTTTGAATTCTCTTCCAATTTTTTCGTATTCTCTTCCATTTTCTGTTCCATTTTTTTCATGTCTTCTTTGATTTCTTTTGAATTCTCTTCCATTGTCTTGTTCATCTGCATCATTAATGACATCAAAGCTGCCATATTGACATTTTCCTCTCTTTCTGGATTCATTTCTGCAGTATCTTGTGGAACTTGAACTAAACTCTCCTCTTGTATAGGTTGTGTTTCTACTTCTACATCTTCTTCATTCTTTTTGCTTCTTGTACCTTTCTTTCCTTGAGACATTTTGAGACTTTACTTGTTCAAATATAATTAAAAATAAAATCTATAATTTTTTCTTTCTACTGATAATTAATTTAATTATATGAGAGCACTTATCTTCCCAAACTAATTCTTTTAAATAGAGAGCCACCGCGTTGGGAGCCAAATTGTTATGATGTATTTTTTGTTTGAATGATGAGCAATGAGTATTTTTAATAATATAGGGTTTTTATCGCGGTTCTCAAAGAATTAGCTTGTAAGTACTTTTTAAAATTATCTTTATTATAACTATTATGAAACACACATATATATCTAACCTAGTCAATGTAAATTTAAAATAAACTATCTTTAAACTGATATTCTTATAAAACTAATTAAATTCTATAGACAATCTAAAATTTAAACAAACTATCTTCAAAATTGAAATTGTTATGACACTACTAAATTATATTAACAAAATTTTGTACCTTTCTTTCACTGAATGCCTAAATGAACTGTTTTCCACTATATATATATTCTAATCACCATTGAAAGTCTTCGTACTTCGGTTATCCTTGTTTTTGTGAAATTTCTTTTTCCAATTATCAGCTTCTACCAATTTAAGATATATTTTTCTTCATCAGCATCTATACACCACCAAGCAAACCAGCAAACACCATTTATATTTATTCTTCTTTTCAATATACCAATATCCAATTATTATAAGTTGATTTATACTAATCTCCAACCATAATATAATTTAATTTCTTCCAATATACCTTTTTTTATCTTCAATAATTATTTGTGTATAATTATAAATGTGCATTAAATTATATGCATAATTTTTAATCTTCATTTAACTCACTATATTAAACATTTTGACTATTTGTACTTGATTCACTGACTCCAACTAACTTTCATAATAAACTGCTTGACTTCTGACTAAAAACTTCCAAAACTTCTTAAAACTCTTCTGACTGCACTATCTAAAACTTTTCTGACTAAAAACTTTCAAAAACTGCCATCTTGAATCCAAATCACGGGTATTTATATCTTTTGGACATTCTAGAACCATCTCGTAAGAGATCATGTTCCAATTTGTTCTATTTCATACTTGTATGAATTTTCTGGAACAAACCATTTCGCAAACATGGCCATCTCCGGAGATCCAGAGAATTCCATTCTTTTCTATTAATAATTTTGTTTACATTTAGGCTTTTCAGATCAGAATATATAATTAAATTAGTAACTTAACATTCTAATTTAATAAAATACACATTTCAAACAATATATTATTATAACCCACTTATATTCGTAAATATTCTTAAACGTCACTTCAGAGTATAAATATCTGTCAATCTCCGAGAGTATTTTTGGTTGCCTAAGCACATGGCTCACTTATATATATTTACAATATTAAAATACAACTTTTAACAATTATTATATGCTAATTTATTAAAAATGCCCTCACATAAATATATTTTATTAAATTCTCTAGTATATAACTTATTTAAAACAACCAAATATCTAATATTATGTAGTATATAACTTATAAATTATTTTCTATAAACCCTAATCGTCACAATATATATATATATATATATATATATATATATATATATATATATATATATATATATAATATATAATATATAAACATAAATATTTTAAATAATTTAATACATGTTCGATATTAACAGTTAAGGTGGTTTTGATGTCATTTGAGATTCCATGTTTTATTCTTTTTTCTTCGTAGCACTGGCAGTCAATCAGAATATGCTTTACCGTTAATGGGAGACAACAGTTTCTGCAGGTTATAGATCTACAGATTCTTTTTTAATTAAAGATTTATGGGATAGCGCTGTATATCCAATTTTTAGTCGGTTAATTATTACTTGGGCTTCTATATTTAATGGTTTATTCAAAACAGTCTTCACAAAGACCCTTTTTCCCTTTTTCCGCTTCCTTGTACTGTTCTCTGTTCTATATGTAGAGTACTGGAGAAATAAATGGAGATGCTGCAGTAGAGTAAGGGCGGGATGGATAAAATGGAAAAGCGAATGGTGTATTGCGTGACAGAAAGATTCCAATAAAATTAAAAGAAAAATTCTATAAAACTGCCATAAGGCCAGTTACGTTCGGAAATCAAAGTTGTGTAGTTAAAATGACAGGAGCAACAAATGCTTGTGCCGGAAATAAGAACTCTTATAAGAGAATAACATTAAGAGTGAGTATATAAGGCGAAGTTTGGGGGTGGATTCAATTGATCAAAAAATGAAACTGCACTGCAAATGAGGTCTTTAGATCCGCGTTTAGTGTTAACTTTGAAAATTTCCAATCTATAATAGAAGTGGCATAATAACAAGAAAAATTTTTATTTTTATTAATCAGTATTAATTTTATCAAGAAGTTTACAATTAATATAATATTTATATTTTTTTGTATATTCTACACCAAATTTTATCAAGAAAATAAAATCTATGATTAAAACCGTTTAAAGCACGCGGAAAATTAGGTGCCTTTCATTAGAACATATTCGTCTCCGTCGGATGCCCCAGGAGTTAAAACCACAAGCCGAAAACGGCATCCTCGCCGTTACCATTAAGTTGGCGGCGCAGGAGGCAGGAGAAGCGGAGCTCTGAGTTCGAAGCTCTCAGCCCGGCGACCACATCCTCCATTTCTCGCTCTCAGACCCATTAAACATTCAGACTGCAGGCTAGGATTGCTTACAACCACCCACCGACAATCCGTTAGTCGTTAGACCGCCCCCGTATACTTATTGCCGAACCCCCGATCCCGGTGCCACACACAACCTTTCGCACGTCTAATTGATGGCAACGTTAATTTTCATTAAGCGAATTTTAGGCCAGATTAAATCTCAGAAAACCAACAAATGTTATATCACTTTTTTTACTTAACGTATACCTTTAACTAATCCTATATTGCTTTGTTTTTGTAGAATAACATCCAGATTTTGAAATAGGTAAATCAATAATTATTTGTACGTTTGTTTACCACCTATCTAGGCTTAATATTGACTATATCTAGTTTATCAAACTTATCTAGAATATATTGCACTATTTCTGGACACCCAACACAGTACCTACTTTAATAAGGGCTTTGCTAAAACTGGTCAATGAAAAAAACATAGATCTTTTAGTCCAACTACTGAACACAATCTATTCCACAGGAATAATTCCACGTAAAATGCTGACATCAACATTTATTTGTCTACCAAAGAAAGTAAATGCCAAAGAATGTAGTGATTATCGAACGATCAGCCTAATGTCACATACCTTAAACACCCTGCTAAAAATCATCCATAATAGAATACACGCTAAGCTGGAGATGGATATTAGTGATTCCCAATTTGGATTTCGGAATGGAATGGGCACAAGAGAGGCACTGTTTTCTTTTAAAGTGCTCACCCAAAGCTGTTTGGATGTTAATCGAGATCTTTATGTATGCTTTATAGACTACAACAAGGCATTCGATAAGGTAAAACATAACCGACTTATAGAAGTACTCAAAAACAACAATCTGGATTTGAGGGATGTAACATTGATATCAAATTTATACTACAGCGAACGATCAAATGTGAAAATTGGAAGAGAAGTGTCAGAAGAAGTGGAGATAAGGAGAGGGGTCAGGCAAGGTTGCATACTGTCACCTTTATTGTTTAATGCTTATTCTGAAGAAATCATAAAAGAAGCTTTGGTAAACGAGACAGTCGGCATAAAAGTAAACGGAAGTTTAATTAACAACATTAGGTATGCCGACGATACAGTCATAATAGCCGACAACTTGGAAGACTTAGAAAGAATAATGAACAAAATAATTAAGAACAAAAAGAGAAATCAAACGATTTCTGCCTAGTGAAACCGAAAATAATTAAGATATAGTGGAGAATACGGACTCACTCTTAACATCAAAAAAACCAAATTCATGAAAATTAGCAAGAACAACACTACAAACGAAATATTAGCGGTAGGCGGCCAGCAGAATGAGAGAGTAAAAAGATATCTTTACTTGGGAACGATAATCACAGAAAATAACGATTCTACTGCAGAAATAAGGGTCAGAATTGAAAAAGCACGTGCCAACTTCGTGAAAATTATTCCGAACTATCAGCTTTATTTCTTGCGTTAAAATATATAGCCTCTATTGGTATGAATACTTATATCATTTCTATCACTTCTATCAAAACCACAAAAAACCTAAACCATATTGAGAGAGAAATAAAGAAGTTACATTATGATATTATTTCCACAGGTAGCTCGATTATTATTTGTTGGGTAAAAAGTCACTCTGGAATATTAGGAAATGAAGAAGTCGACAAATTAGCTAAATCTGCAGCTTTAACCAAACATAATATAAACAACATACTTCTTCCAGTAGCAGACATAGATAATATAAGTAGAAACAACTGCAAACAAAGATGGCAACGTTTATACAACCAAAGTACAACTGGAATAAACTTTAGAGCTTGCCAACCACTAATACCCAATGAGAGATGGTTCAAATATGAGACAAATAGGTTATTTATAAAAACAATAAACAGAATGAGATCAAACCACGCACTCACTCCTGCATACAAACACAGCATAGGTATTACTGATAACCCATATTGCTCCTGTGGTAAAGTGGGAGATCTGCAGCACTTTATATTGGAGTGTGGACAGTACAAACAAAGTATAAAAATGATGTATGAAAAACTAATTGAGCTAAATTGTTCATTGCCTGTCAATTTAAATACAATTATTTTTTCAAATAATAAGCAGATAATAAAATGTATCTCCGAATACATAACATCCCGTAAATTTAAATTATAAGTAGTTTTAGGTATTAAAATCAAAAATTGTAAATATGTCAAAAATTGAATGTGTATACGAACATATTACTTCCTGTAAATTTATATTATAAATAGGCTTAGGTAATAAAATCAAAAATTGTAACTACCACAAATAGTCTCGCTAATTGGCTATGCCAAAGCCATTATACAATAAAAAAAAACTTCGTGAAAATGAAAAAGATTTTATGCAGCAAAAAACTTACATTGGCCCTCAGAATAAAGCTAATTAAATGCTATGTACACAGTGTACTCTACTATGGAGCTGAATCATGGACATTAAACCGGAATACAATAAATCGACGCGTTTAAAATGTGGACATTTAGAAGATTGTTAAGGATTCCATGGGTAGATAGGATCACGAATACAGAAGTGTTAAGGAGACTAGGCAGAGAGAGGGAAATGGAAAATACAATAAAAGAAAGGAACTTGCAATATCTCGGACATGTGATGAGAGGCGAAAGATACAACATCTTGAGACTCATAATTCAAGGAAAAGTAGTGGGTAGGAGAAGCGTAGGAAGAAGACGCGTTTCCTGGTTGAAGAACCTGAGAGAGTTGTTTGGTTGTAGCTCAAGGCAATTGTTCAGAGCAGCTGCGTCGAAGGTCAGAATAGCCATGATGATTGCCAACCTTCGTCGCGGGGATGGCAAGAAGAAAAAGACGATTCACAAAAATATCTGATAGCAATGGGCTTTCTGTTATTTGCATATATTTGATTATTAAATTCAAAGTAGTCCTGGTTTAAGCAAATTTCAAGATGTAAAATTTTAGATGTAATGATTGAATTTGTAATATTATGGCCTAAAAGATTTTTTACTAGAACAATAGTTTCTGTTATTACTAAAGTATACCAATAATTCAGGCATTAATTAAATTAATCTGGAGTAGTTAGGTAATTGAAAATATTGTATTTTATTAACTAATTCTATTGTATTTTTTACGGTAAATTCAGGAGAAAATTTAGTGTGTTGCAAAAGAATCTCTAACATAAAAATCAAAAATAAAATATGTGCCGCTACAAAACCTGCGTTGAATATTCCCTTTAAAATTATTATCGATAATATTATGAAAGCTTTAACTAAATAAACCAATAATTACCAAAAGCTTCGCTAATCAATAAACAGCTCGCTCTACAATGAATATAGCCGCCATATTTGACGGATTATTAAACGCATCAATTAAAATTTTGTTTATGGTGCTTGATCAATTCATTTACTAATTAGTAATCATGTAAAGTGATTTGTCTAAGCCTCCTTCTCGTTCTCGCCATCTATCAGTCTCTCTCTATCTCATCCGCTTAGCGGTTAACGCCATTGGCATGACTGCGATGGGGGGAGAATTGAGTTTCAAATTATTATTCTTTCAAAATTCATTTACAATTAATAAATTAATAAATAGAATATTAAAAATTGATTAATCTGTTATGTATTTTGGTACCCATGCTAGTGTCAGATATTCCTTAGGTTTGTAATATGTCAAGAAGGATTGTTGTGACATGGAGGTCAGTAGACTTAGAAGTTTAGTTGTTACTGTTAGTTGTACGATTTCAATTTAATACTGATTAAATGGTGTTCTCGTCAAGTACTTGTTTTATTAATACACAACATAATCAAGGTTTTAATGCTAATGAATAAAAAAAGTAGAGAAAAAGTTTTTCACTATTTTTATGTCCTAAAATGTGTACACTCTTGAATATACAATTTGTGTTTTTATAAGGATACTAATATGTATTGCATTAATCCAGCATTTATCATAATTTCATAACTCTATTAAATATTCCTTCCAACCTGTTCTATTTAATTTAATGCTCCCCATTCTTAGCCATACGTATATCGTCTGGTGCAATTAGTTTACCTTCCTTCGCTTTCTGCAGAGGTCAATTAAATTTCTCGTTTGTTGTTTTGGACAGAGTTAATTCTATGTCGCTGTTAATTCTACCAATTCTTTGTCTATTATTATTATTGATATGATGGAGGTATATTTTTCTCCAGATTTTTAGATTTTTTTTCCGATAATTTTATTGAAATATAACACAGAATTAATATAAGTAAAATGTGCATGAGAATGTGGTGTCTGTCAATAGAAGTTTCTACTGAAAGATCCATACTCGTATAACCCAAGATAAAAATTTACAGAATAATGTAATTATGGAAACGGAATCCTCAAATGAATGAAGACAAAGAAATTAATGACGATCAAGGAAATTTATGTTTAATCAAAGTTGCCCAATAAATTATTAGCATCCTCTTCATACGAAACAGCTGAAAAGGATCTATGTTTTTTTTTAGCACTGAGATTGCACGATCTTACTTCGTGTTAATTTTTCTCCATACGTATTTTTCAATTATTCTTATAGTCTAGTAACTCAGGTGGGATTACGCCCTAATTACCTTGGTAACAGAATTAGTAACAGAATTGGTAAACTCCTAATTCTGTGGGACTGCATAGATTTGACAGACAATTGGGAGGTGAATAGCCCGAGTGACTGGAGTATTATTGATCTTCATGTATCTTAATGGATATCATCCTCTTCTTCTTCTTTTTATATAGACATGACTGTCTGTTTTTCAATGTGCCTCCCATAAGTTGTCGTTCCATCGTTTTCGTGGTCTTCCTACTCATCGTCTTTCTATTGGGGAACCGTCTCTTGCCGTCTTTACTACTCTATTTGTTGTCATTCGGCTTATATGATCGTTCTTTTCTACTCTTCTATGTCTTACCCAGTTCTTGATGTTCTCCAGCTTGCATCTACATCGTATATCTGTACTTCTAGCTCTGTCCCATAGTGTCTTACCATCAACTTTTTTAAGTGTTTTCATCTCTGCTGTTTCTAACATCTTTTTTGTCCTCTGTATCAGGTCTTGTTTCTGCCGCGTATGTCATTCTTAGATATCAGGTACACAAATTCAAATATTAGTACCGTTTAGTCCGCTTCTATCTTTTAGTTTTTCTTTGTTTATTGTAAGCCCTTTCTCTGCATTGATTTCTTTTTAAGCGATATTAAGCAATCAGGCGCTCAATTAAATCTGAGAGATTGGGAAATGTTTTAGGAGACGATCTAGGGTCTCCTAGATTAGAGTAAGGAGATGGAGAAGACAGGCACTCAACAGGGATGGATGGAAGAATGAAACGTTAGATATAAAGGAAATTTGCATTTATCCTGTTAAAATAAAAAAAATATATAGGACGCCTATGTATGGGAGTTGATACTCAAGCTCTAGTTTCATCGTAATGGCTGTAAGTTATTACACAAATTATTCTATAATATGTTAGTGACGATCTAAGCTTAGTTTTAAATTACATGTTATTTATTACATTTGGAAAGTAATATTTTTAGTATAGGATACGCTTATTTTGTTTGTTTATTATATCTTATAGCTGTATGTAACTTTTGTATGTTTACACATATTTACTTATTATCACTTCAACCCTTAAGCCGCTCTTACTTAGAGCTCTCTGATTCGCTTATTGCGGTGAATCACTCCGTATTCCACTTGTATTTTTCAAAGTTTGTTGTATGACTTGGATTTCGTTACAATTTTTTTCCACTCATTTTGATATGTGCATAGTTCTCTCCAGTTTCTCACTTCCAGAATTATGATATCTGATCCTCCCATCTCTCTCTGGGTCTTCCTCTTGGTCTTTAAGTTGCTGGTTTCCATCTGGTGATCTTTTTATTCAGTAGGTCGTTTTTCCTTCTCTCCATGTGTCCCAGCCATCTCAGTCTCTGTGCTTTAATAAATCTAACTATATCTTCTCCCTTCATTATGTCTCTTAGTTCATGGTTCATTCTTCATCTCATTTCTCCGTTGTCCATTCTAATCGGCCCCATAATCCGTCTGAGGATTTTCCTTTCGAAAATTCTCAATTTTTCTTCATCTTTTTCCGTGAAGCACATTGTCTCAGCTGCGTACGTAACTACTGGTCTGATTGCAACTCTGTATATTTTCAGTTTTGTATTTCTGGAACAGAGGTTAAAAGGAGGAAAGCGTCATACCTGGGCCATGTGTTCCGTAATGATAAGTACAGTCTGCTACAGCTTATCGTGGAAGGCAAGATTGAAGGTAGGAGAGGTTTGGGCAGAAAGAAGAAATCCTGGCTGAGAAAGAAACTTGAGAGAATGGTTTTAAATACCAGAAGCTGCGAACATAATACATGCGGCACAAAACAGAGAAACCTATCGTTTAATAGTCGCCAACCTTCAGTAGAAGACGGCACATAAAGAAGAAGATGATTTCTAGATAAGTTCTTGTCCTTCATGAGCCTATGATATCTCCAGTGTGTTTTGTTGCCTGCAGTATTCGTTCCGTTACTTCTTCACTTTTCTTGTTTTGGGCGTTCACTATTACTCCTAAATATTTAAATTGTTGGACTCTTTCGAAAGTGTAGTTTTCTATTTTGATTTCTCTCGTCCTGTTATCTTCTCTTCTAGAGCAGAGTAGATATTTTGTTTTTCCTTCGTTAATTTCTAGACCTCTTTTCCGTGCTTCTTTTGCCAGGATTGTTACTGCTTCTTTTAATTTTTCCTTGTCTCTTCCAACAGATTTAAATCACCTGCATATGCAACTATTTGTGTTAAGGAGTGGTCTATAGTTCCTTTAATTTTGCTGGCCTTGACTGTTCCTTCTACTGCTATGTTAAATAATGTGGTTGACAGGGAATCGCCTTGCCACACTCCTGTTTCTATTGCAATTGATTTTGTGCTACCTTCTTCTGTTGTTACTTTAGCCCGAGCTCCATCGATGGTCATTTTTGTTAATCTGATTATTTCACTGGTATATCTTGATTTTTAATTTCAATAAATAATTTATTTCTTCCAATACAGTCAAAGGCTTGTCTGAAGCCTACGAAGAGGATGTGGAGTTCTATGTTGTGTACGTGGCATTTTTCGATTGTTTGTGTAACTATGTGGATCGCATCTGTAATGAATCTGCCTGTAACACTACTTAAAATTAAATCTACGATAACTATGGTAAGTATGAAATCTACGTTGAGCCCCACCTAGCATGAGTTTATTTTGAATTGTCGGATTGAGATAAATGCTCTGGTCACTGTTTTCATAACTTGCGGAAGTGATTTATAAGTAATTGATTGTAATGAAAAAATGTAATTTTCATTACAATTAATTGTGGTGTAACCCCATATAAACAAAATCATTAATTGGGAATATCCCATTATAGATCTGGCCTATAGGGAGTAGCCTTATTGGGAATAGGCAAATATTTGTTATTACTGGCCCATGCTGGGTTTTTGGGAAAATATCAAGATCTTTTCTGGTGACATGGTTATGGCAATTGTCTTTGGTGGATAGATGGCAATAGTTGTTAGATCTGGGTTGTAGCCTATTTGCCATCTAGCGGAAAAAAAGGTAGGCTTCTGTTTTGCAGCGTGTAAAAGTCTAATGCGTTTGAGCTCTGAACATTTAAATACTTAATTCACCTTGGAGGTTACGTTGGTTATAGATTCACGCAGTGTGATGACTATTGAAGTCTCCTGTGTATATTGATGGATGCGGGAATGAAGAAAGCACATCTGGTGGCAATATTGCATTTGGTGGTTTGTATATATAAATTATTGTGATTTTGTCTATCTATTACGGTTGCTAGTATGAAGAGTTCTTGAGATGAGTACGAGTGTATGATATGAAAATTTTTTATTTCTCTTCTACAGTAGGTAGGAATTCCATTTTGTTAAAATAAGGCTACTAATCTATATCTTGGAATTTGACCTTGGTTGTTCAGTTGGAGATCATCAGAAGTGTGTGTTTCTTGAACTGTGGCTATGCAATGTTGTTTTCTGCAAAAAGCTTGCTGATCTAGTAGCTCCTGCTTCGGCTCCAATGTTTATTTGACATACTCAGATTGTTGGTTCGATTGTCAGATGGTTCTGAGAAGAGCCGTTTTTTGTTTACTGCATGGTTGTTTACAATGTGTTTGCTGCGGTTCGATGTTGCTGCTCATTTAGTGAACCCAGGGTGCATCATGGGAGAATTCTAATTTGATGACAATATATCTGCTAGAATTTCATATATTACTTAATTAAAGACTGTTTAAACTTAGATATTATGGATCGTTAAAAAACTTTTAACAACTAACATGTCAGAAAAAACTATAAAACCCAAACATCATATTTAATCAAACAGACATCATCAACACAACTTGTAAGAGAAGAGCTTACCATTCCTCTAACTGGTAGGAAAAATCCTATTTGAAAATATTAGCATAGGCAATTGTCTCTTCATGTTTGATCACAGATTAGTCGGTTGCTTTAAACCCACCTGATTTAATTGGCCTTGAATACAAGGATCCTATCCTTTAATATTTTTTGAACAAACGTATTGAAGGTATATATATTTTACATTCTATTTACATAATTAAGGAAAACATATTATAATGTACTAAAGAAAAAATTCATAAGCAGTTTGTGATAATTAATGTAGATATAAACATTAATAAAGAAATACTTCCTATTATTATATAATTATTAAACCTATTTAGAACAAAGCGGCTTGCTTTTACAGCCAAACACTTAGTATCCATTGTCTTGCCGTCCTACGGGAATTCTCTAACAATTCTCCTGCTTAATTTAAACAACACTGTATGAAATTTTCAAGATGGAGTTAAGTGAGATGGCATAAAGGAGAAAACCTCGAACAGAGCTGAGAACAAGTCCCTACGGTCGTACGTAGGCCGATACTTTAAGGATTTAGCTGTAGAAAAAAGTTGTCTGCTGCATATTTTGATTTTATGATTTGACCTACAATGACAAAAAAAAGACAAACTTTGTTTATACTTTTTTTAATGGTGTTTACGTCGCATCGTCAGCGTATGGTAAAATCTGGATTCATTTATTAACTCCTTGAGCCGACATGGTACACGCGATGTACCACCTTTTTCGATATTGTTAAGCGGTGGTGGTCTTATAAATGAACCAGCTTTTTAAATCGTTGTCGCTTACATTGCAGTGGTACGGTTTTTCGACCAATGTAATGTTACCTCGGGGGAACAATAAGGGTCTAACCACCTTCTTCTCCCCATTCTTCTCTTGACTTCAACCTATGTTGAAGTCAATGGTGTGTTGCCTTCTGTGAATTCGAGCTGGGTCATGGGTTTGGATTTTAACTACGTTGTCGGGCGCCATGTCACCTCGGGGGAACAATAAGGGTCTAACCACTTTCTGATATCCCCGGGTGCTCTGTAGAGGACTTCGAATATACTGTCGAGAGCTCCTCTACTTAAGTCCATTTTCGGGTTATGGACTTGGAAAATATTTATCGTCAGTGATATATTTATCTTGCCTTGAAAAAGGCAAGATATTTCTTACATGACAATTTCTTCGTCGAAATAAAACACCAAGTTAAGTTGAAACAATTCCCAGCCTCAGAGTGTAGAAAATAAGTGCCGGAAGCAGAGCCCAGAGAGCACTAAGCTCTCGGAGAGCCCGTGAGGGACTGCTCTGGCTGACCTGAAAATCGAAAATCTTTATATGCGCTGTTCGAGCGATAAATAGGGATTTCCAGGTCAAGAGCCAATGGGAAAATTCGAGGCGGGGCGATGCACATCGAAATGCGCACTAGTCCATAGACTATGGCATTCGATGGCATTCTCCCCCTCCTCTGGAGACTCTGCAGCTGGGAAAAAATATTTATTGATTAAAAAATACAAATGTGAAAATACACAAGAAAATATGCATAATAATACAAGTAAAATGTTCATAAAATGTTCAAAAAGAAATTCACACAACACTGCACTACTTACAGGGGGAGTAGGTGGTGATGACGGCATCTCAAGCTCCTACAGGTCCATCCTCGGTCGGTGTGCTAACTCCTCCAACGGACTCGTCTTCTTCTCGGTCGTCCGGATCCCATCTGCCATATCCAACGGGGTTTCGTAGAGTACCAGTGTGCCGAAGCCTACGTGGTCGTCCAACCACTTTCGGTAGGGGGCGATGACTGGGTCTACTCCGGGACTTCCATCGGCATCTGGGGCTTCTAACTTCGAATAAGCGTGGCTCGTCAAAGGTGTCTGCACGTCGAAGGCGTCAGGTCTGCAGAAGGCCTCGATGTCGGAGTGTTAGAGTATTGCTTTCTAACACTACGTGGTTCTCCCCATTCTTCTCTTGACTTCAACCTATGTTGAAGTCAATGTGTGTGTTGGCTTCTGTGAATTCGAGCTGGGTCATGGGTTCGGATTTTAACCACGTTGTCGGGCGCCATGTCACCTCGGGGGAACAATAAGGGTCTAACTGCCTTCTGATATCCCCTGGTGCTCTGTAAAGGGCTTCGAATATACTGTCGAGAGCTCCTCTATTTAAGTCTATTTTCGGGTTATGGATTTGGAAAATATTTATCTTCAGTGTCTTGCCTTGAAAAAGGCAAGATATTTCTTACATGACAATTTCTTCGTCGAAATAAAACACCAAGTTAAGTTGAAACAATTCTCAGCCTCAGAGTGTAGAAAATAAATGCAGGAAGCAGAGCCCCGAGAGCACTAAGCTCTCGGAGAGCCCGTGAGGGACTGCCCTGGCTGACCTGAAAATCGCCAATATTTATATGCGCTGTTCGAGCGATAAATAGGGATTTCCAGGTCAAGAGCCAATGGGAAAATTCGAGGCGGAGTGATGCGCATCGAAATGCGCACTTGTCCACAGACTATGGCATTCGATGACAGTAACAGCCATCTACTGGAGACTAGGCAAACACACTGGCATGCTTAAATCCATATTTTATTGCACTCTGTATTCACAAACTTTATTTTATTGTCAGTTCATCGTGTACTGAAGCTTGTCGAGAGTTTTTTATTAATAAGTTACTGAAAACTAAAATATTTACAAAACGATTGTATTCAAGACATGTGTTGAGGTTGCTAGGTCAGTAATAATCAACCTAATTGATAATATTTGTGTGGCAATTAAAAATCCACAAAATTTTCTCGTGGTACAATATTCGTACTAACGCTCAGCATATGATATTTTACAAAATTAATTTTTATCTAGGAAAATGTCAAGATTGAGAAAAGACAATATACCTTTTACCCAAATTGTCATGACCATAGACAATTTTTAAGCGGAACTGGATAATATAGATGCAGGTGTAGAGGCAATACCATCTGATTCCGAATAGATAGTAGACGATTCTGAAAATGAAAATCACGAAGCGGTTGAAATTCCAACGGCAGATGTCGAGGAAATTTATAACAGTTCAGGTGAAGTGTCTGAGTCTGGCTTGGCACTAGAGGAGATAACAGATATTACTAGAGCTTCTAGACCGGAATATAATGCTTCTGCTTATGCACTTCCAACATGGTCAACTAATCATATAGACTTATCTCTCCTGAAAACTTTACACATTCCTCTGGAGTACCAGACTTTATTCAAGAGCTTGATAACCCAACTCCATATAATTTGTTTCAATTGTTCATAAATGACGATTTTATTGAACATTTGGTATTCCAAACTAATTTATATACAGAGTAAATAAAAACAACTCACGGTAAAAGCTTTTTGTCGACTGAATTTAAAGAAATAAAACATTCTTGGTTATAAACTTGCTGATGGGTATAAAGCGATATCCTAGTTATAAAGACTGCTAGTCCAATTCACCTGACCTTCAAGACATATCGAGTTTGATGAGTCTCAAGCGATTTAGTTGGTTACTTGGCTATTTTCATGTAAATGATAATTCTGCTATGCCTATTCGTGGTTTACCGAATTTTGATAAGGTGTATAAACTACGCCAATGATAGATTTATTACAAAATAAATTCGAGAATTGTTTGCATCCATCTCAGCAAGTAGCAAGTTCAAAGGCCGGAGTACACTGAAGCAGTATATTCCAAAAAAAACCCATAAAACAAGGCTATAAGGTGTGGATGCTGGAAGATAAATCAGGATATTGTCTAAAATTTTATCTGTATACAGGGAAGGCTGATTCAGCAGAAAAAAATTTAGGGGCACCGGTGGTCAATTATCTGACAGCTTATATTCGTGGCAAGTATCATGTTCTTTATTGTACTTTATTTTAAAAGATTGTACTTTACCGGTGACATGATGATAACCAGAAAGTGGTAATAGAAATCGGTCGACGCTTACTAAATAAATACATTGTGAGTAAGTCCATCATTTATTTCTACTACCCAGTTTGAAATGGACTCTCACTAGCAAACAATTCATTATTTATTATCTAGCCTTTTATTGAAACTAACAATTTTGGTTATTTCCTTTCAGTCATCTTGAATTCTTATTAATGCTCTTGCTGTACTGGCGGAACTTCTCTCCTCTTGGGTATGTCTCGGTTTCTGAGTTCTTGCTTTTTGGTAGTAGGACACTCCTGAGTTTGTTTTCCTGTATAGTAAAAGATGTAGAGCTGCTATTGCCGCCAATCTGCTTTTTTGGTTTGTTTTAATTTTCTCATCTCAGTATTCAATCTCCTTTCTACCCGTTGCCATATGGTCTTCCTCACAGTTGCAGCATTGACCTCATTTTTTTGCCCATTTGGGAAAGTAAAATACCAGGTATTATATTTATTGGCACCCTTCATGCATCGTGGGTTTCTGTAGCAATTCTTTGAATTTTCCGAACACTTGGTAATTATAGCACTGCGTTGGTCTCTGAGGCTTAGCATAAAAGTCCCATTTGGCACGTATTTTGTAGTCACGAGATCTTCTTTACTTTTTCTATATCCTGTTATTTGGACAGTTGGATAAAATGGTAATATCCCTACATTTCCTGATTTTCAGGACTCATTTCAGAGACCTTGGCAGTAATTCCTTGATTTTTCAGTTCCTTTCTCATGCCTTCAACTATATTTCTGATACAACCCTCATTACCACCGTCTTTGCAATTTCTTATTTTCTTTAATATATATAAAAATTAGTTTCTTGATTGTTCAATTCATTTTTGAGCATCTGAACTAAGATTTTTGTGCACATATTTCTACCCATCTCACTGAAGCGATCTAATGGTATAATTATTCTTCGAATATGATATAAGTATCTGATGTGACTTTTTGAGTACCTCTTTGGCAGAGTATCTTTTTAAATTAGTTTATTTCTTTGAAATTGTAATTTTTTTAATCTATTCTATGAGTTTACTTGTTAACATTTTTAAAATATTGTTGTGGAGCTGAAATCATGTTCATTACTCAATAAATATTTTGAAGTATTTTTTCATTTTTATGCAGTTATTATGGCGTGAGGTTTTTCTATTCATCTACCGGTCTAATAATATATCGGGGAAAATTTTCTCCATGTTCTCTCCATGCTGTCGCATGATTTCTCCATGGTTACCGGGACAATGGTGTTTATTTGTCCTGCGAGACCGCTAACAACGTGGAGAGGGCCTGATAAGGAAGAGATGATATTGTATACAGAATAACTACACCCTGCCACCCCCGGATCCAATCCACCGGCTCGTGTACTCTTTCAGGGTTGGATTTACCGGAAAATCGCGGTTTACATTATTCAGCCGATCTGATTTTTATAAGAGAATGTTTATAAAGAAGCAGGAAATGTACATAATGTTTGAATTATTTTTCTTTAATATAGTTTTATCGTAAAATCCTTGAATTGTAATAAAAGAAGAATTTGGCAAATACAGTCTTTTAGTTATTACTTTTTTCTAAAGAATTATTGCTTACTAAAGCTTTTCAACAAACAGTATACTGAGGCGGTACATGTAACAGATGACGACGATCATTGGATCAATATCATTAATCAAGCTATCCATCTACCAAGATGATAATGACTATGATGATGAATGTATAAAAGCTACTTGCTATTATAAAGGCTTGTTCACATTCATTCTGACTAAAATTCGAGTAAGATATGAATATGAGTTTAAACAAGTTTTTACAATCGAATCAATAAAATTCCACCAAATATATTAGAGCTCATGCTCTAGTAATGTAAGTAATATAATCCTTGGTTCTTGGAATAGGTTGTAGGCTCTAAAATTAGGGTCTCTTGGAATTATGGTAGTCTAATAACTAAAGCTGTAGTGCTGGTGCATGCATTTAAAGGAACAACAGTACAAATTGTTGCAACAAAGATATGAAGTCAGCCAATATATAAAGGGCGGAAGACATATACTAGTTAGGGGTGTAGTACGCTAAGTCACCCTTAATAACTAAACAGTAAATACCTTGGGTGAACCAATATTGATATTGTTCTAATGTATAGAGTGTTTTGAATATCTAACGTATTAATAAGGAACTACCGACACATGAGGATCATTGTAGTGCTACTGTGTGTAAGGTTAAGCTATGAATCACGCTAGCCAATAACTTGTTATTGTTTACATTGGTATCCGGTTAATATCCGAAAGTATAAACATCAACAATAAACTAATATAGTGAAATTGGCGTGGACCCTAAGTGGGGCCATGCTTAAGCTCTTAGAATCCTTTGAGATGTCGTTATATAGACGAATATTACGAATAAGCTGGGTCGACAGAGTTAGAAATAAGGAGGTCCTTACACGTTTAAACCAAACAACACAACTGGTCAATATAATAAAGAGACGCAAGCCGAAATACTTAGGTTACATTATTAGAAACCCTGAACAATATAAACTTTTTTTTACATCTGAACATTCAGGAAAAGATCCAAGGTAAACGCGGCTTTGGTAGAAGTAGAACATCATGGCTGAAAAATCTAAGATATTGGTAAGGAAAAGCGACTACATGGTTATTTAGATTTGCTGTTAATGAAGTCACGAAAGCGAATATGGTGCCAACATGATATCCAACTATCGATCACGGTTATGGAACTAGAAGGAAAAGAAGTGTAATTAAATATGGTTTATTATGAATTCATTTACCTAAAACCCAAAAATCGCATCCACTTAATACAAACATCAATTATTTAATACATTCATTCATTTAATACAGAAGTATGTAGAGAAAAGTGACAGTATGAATGACAAAACTCATAAAGATATATCTCTAAATAAAATGTGGGAAGTTATAGGAAAACTTCTTCATTAACAGTTCTGTAATAACCAAATTGATTAGACAGAAATGCTGTGTTCCTCCAAATATAAAATTAACGATGGCAGCTCGACGGCATTGGCAGTTGTGTAATGCGTAAATAGAGTTAGCTTCTGTTAAACGACCTGTATCTTATGAACCAGAAATCTAAATGACTTAGTGAGAAACTTGGGCCTATCGAATAATGCTGCACAAATCTTAGAATCACGACTGAAAGATAAAAATCTATTGGCTCAAGGTACCGCATTTTCGTGGTATAGGCATCGTGAAAAAGAGTTCGTGGAATATTCTTCTCAAGAGGGTTCACTGGTGTATTGTCATAATATTCCTGAAGTAGTCATAAATCTAGAAGTTGAAAATTGCGATTCCACATCATGGCGGTTGATCAATCAATCAATTGATTCTTCTAAGAGAAGTCTGATTATATGAGAATCTTGAGCTGTTGCTAAATAAAATAAAGTATAGCGAATATTGTTGGCAACTCTGTGGAGGCCTCAAAATAATAGCAGTCAGCTGTCTGGATTCACAAATCATCCATGTTTTTTGTGCGAGTGGGACAGTCGAGCACGAAATTTACATTACGTTAAGAAAGAGTGGTCACTCAGAGAAAGACTTGTACCAGGACAAAAAAATGTGCAACGTGATATAGTAGTTGACCTAAAATTAGTTCTTTTGCCTCCTCTTCACCTAAAAATAGGATTGGTGAACCAGTTTGTTAAAGCTTTAGATGAACAAGGTGACTGCTTTAAATATCTGTGCGAAAAATTTCCTTAATTTTATAAAGCTAAACTTAAAGAAGGAATTTTTGTAGGCCTTCAAATTAGAACCTTTCAATCGGACAGATTTTCCAGAATACAATGATCTAGGATGAATCTGAAGCATGGAGTTCTTTCGTAGAAGTCATAGATAGTTTCCTTGATAACAACAAGTCTCCAAACTATAAAGAAATTGTAGCCAACATCGTAGAAAATTA
This sequence comes from Diabrotica undecimpunctata, assembly GCF_040954645.1. Classification (NCBI taxonomy): domain Eukaryota; kingdom Metazoa; phylum Arthropoda; class Insecta; order Coleoptera; family Chrysomelidae; genus Diabrotica; species Diabrotica undecimpunctata. The sequence goes on from NC_092804.1 coordinate 171,774,390, forward strand.
TAAAAAACTGGGATGCAATATGTGCGTCAAACTTTATTTTCTGAATTCACACGTTGACTATTTTCCCGAAAATCTTGGAGCTGTCAGCGGGAGCAGGCAGAGAGGTTCCATCAAGATATAAAGGAGATGGAGAGACGTTACCAAGAAAGATGGGATATTAGAATGATGGCTGGTTACTGCTGGACCTTGAAGAGAGATTCGATCACAAAAATCCATAAAAAGATGACCACAAAACGCAGTTTTCATGGAAAAAGAGAACGGTTTTATTAAAAAAAAACAAATATTGCCTAACGTAGGTTATCCTGAATTCTTATTTTAAGAACAACGTACTTTTGTAGTGTAACTTTGTAAAATACAAAACGATTTTCGTGGACAGATTGAAACGTTAAAAAATTTATTTTAATCTTTAATTGTGGCTTATTTCCATTAAAATAGTAATTACTATAAAATGCATCAAGAAAATAGCTTCAGAACAATATTGGAATTGAATACTGGAAATTGTTTTTTCTGGCGAAATGAGAAACGAAATTGTGCAATATACCAATACGTATTTAGTTTTCTCGTATAAGGGATGCAGTATGTACCAATAGTGATGAAATTAGAGTACTATTTGACTTGTTGTACTTAGCTGGTACTTTCAAAGCTGCTCATGTAAATCTGGACGATCTTTGGGCTACAAATGGAACATCTCTTGAATGTGTTCGGACAGTTATGTCAAAAAAGCGATTCTATATCGTTCGGGCACTACGCTTTGACGATATCCAGTCCAGAGCAGAACGACGAAAGCATGACGAACTTACAGCCATTAGAAAAGTTTTCGAAAAGTTTTTGGAAAAAGGCATGGCTTGCTATACAGTTGGAATGCATTGCTGCATTGACGAGATGCTTGAAGGTTTTCGGGGAAAATGTAGCTATACTCGGTTCGCTATTCCCAGTCCGAACTGTCTAGTGAATTTAGTAATTGCTTTTTTGCGAAGTTAGTTACTTTTTGACAGACTAAAAGTGGCTGGAAATTACTATACAACCAAGCACACGTACTCATAGCCAATATTAATAGTAAACAAACTAAATAGTAAATAAAATAGAACTTTGCGAATTACCGACAATAAATATTTATTTATCTGCACCATATAATAAATATTTATGTTAAATTATAACAACTAAAATATATTTTTTAAATATATACTACCCAAAATTTGATGTGTTTAGTATACACTTCCACTATTTAGAATAATTCTTCTTTTTTAAACAAAGTAGTATGCAATAGTAGGATACTTTAGCTATTAATACTGAGAAGTAGGAATTGTTGTGTTGTAGGTTTCCGACAATGAATCTGTCAAAATATTCGCTTTTATATAGCTAATATAAAAATTCGCTTAGCTCGGGCTAAGCGAATGGAGTTTATCGTCAATATTTACCCTGTAAGCCGGCAAAATATGGGATAAAAATGTTCGCACTCGTTGATTCGCGAACTTTTTATACAGCAAAGTTGGAAATATATGCTGGAAAGCAGCCAGAAGACCCCTTTGAAATAGATAATAGTCTTAGCAGTGCTGTTAAAGGTATGATAGAACCAATTGCCCATACTGGATGCAACATTATATGCGACAACTGGTTTACGTCCATTTCACTGGCTACTAACTTTAGTAGCAACCCTGAAAAAGAATAAACCACAAATTCCTCCTCTTTTTGTAGCAACAAAAGGAAGACCACTAAACAGCAGCATTTTTGGTTATGGTAAAGACTGTATTGTACTATCATACGTTCCCAAGAAAAATAAAAATGTTTTGATGTTATCTACGTTTCATGATGATGACACAATTGATGAAGAAACGAATGAAAACTTTAAGCCTCAGGTTATAACCTACTACAATACGACAAAGGGAGCAGTGCTTTTCAAAAAGCTTTTGAAAATGTAAGACATGATGTGTTAAGGGACATTGGTCGTCATGGAAAAAAGTTGGTCATAATAATTTTATAAATTATTGTTCAAAACAGAGAAATGTATTGATATTTATAATTTTTATGCTTTGAAGAGTCCATTGTGAAGATATTTGTAATCTTCTGCCATGAGAACTGTATTTTTATGCCTTTCCAAATCAAGTTTAAAGAAACTGATAATAAAGGCTCACGAATATTGTTTGTTGGGGACTTTGGGAACATTACAATATTATTGTTAAAAAAAGAACAAACACATTTAAAGACTTTTTTCACCTTTTAACTTCAAAACACTTAAAATGAGGCCTAAATTAATTTTTCACTTAGTCCGGCTCTACAATTTAGCTCCCGATTGGTTTGTGTTTTTAGCTTTTGTTTTGGGTTTTTTATTCGAAGTAACCGATGAGGCTATTAAATGGTTTTGGTGTCTTTTTGATAGAGCCCGTTTTATTTTGCCATTGTGAGAGGAAATTGCCTCTTTTCATATAACAAGCGTATTTCTCGATACTTAAATTTGATTTATCGCTTAGTCGAAATGATCCCTTTTATGTTCTCTATATATCGATGATTTTGCTGTTGGTATAGATATCTAAGTAAATATTAAAAGAATAAAATTGTTTGATAGATTGAATTGCAATATATTTTGATTTTTTTATAGTTGGTTTTGGCTAATAGGAAAACCATGATATTTTTTTGTTTCCTATATCTTTATACCTTTCTCTGAATTTTATTTCCTGGTTGCTTGGATTTATTTATTTAGTTTATTATTATTCAAATCATGAATGTGTTGCTTGTGTGAGTCCATTTCAAAAGGTAAAGAAATAATAAGTTAGACTTACTCACAATCAATTTAATTTAACTAATCGGACGACCGGTTTCGCTTTCTATAATATGCAAAGCATCTTCAGGTCACGATACAAAGTTAAAATGCTGAAAATAATAATCCCATATTAGGGTGTTGTCTAATAAAGATAAAAAACATAGGTAGGTGATGTAAATTATATAAATTACAGTAATTATGCCAATATTACATGTCTGTGGTTTTATAAATGAATAAAAAATAAAATGTTTAAGCAGACAAGGTAAGACCCACAAATTGGTAGCATCGTCTATTAAACTGTAATATTTGTGGGTCTTACCTTGTCTTCTTAAACATTTTATTTTTTATTCATTTATAAAACCACAGACATGTAATATTGGCATAATTACTGTAATTTATATAATTTACATCACCTACCTATGTTTTTTATCTTTATTAGACAACACCCTAATATGGGATTATTATTTTCAGCATTTTAACTTTGTATCGTGACCTGAAGATGCTTTGCATATTATAGAAAGCGAAACCGGTCGTCAGATTAGTTAAATTAAATTGATTGTGAGTAAGTCTAACTTATTATTTCTTTACCTTTTTTATTATTATTGTTTAAATTTTTCTCATACTTAGTTATCATCATTGCTATCGTCATTGTTTTGTGTGTTTATTTCTAGAGTTTGTAAGCATGACAATACCATATGTGTACGAGAAACTACTTATTATGTGGAATTTATGTGTGCAATAGAATAAGACAGGAAATTCTCTAAGCCCTATGCTATTCAATCTAATCATGGATGAAGTCATAAGGAGCGTCAATAACAGAAGAAGACACAGAATGGGAAACAATGAAATTAAAATTCTACTACGCAGATGATGCAATATTGATAGCCCAAACTGAAGATAGTCCTTAAAGACTAGTTCTAAAGAACCAATAAGATATAAACTGGAAGTTGATAGAGTTAGCATTGAACAAGTAATGGAAATAACGGAACTAGCAGCCATGATGACGTTGAACAAGAAGTACAAAGAAGTATAAAGAGCAAATATATTAGCAGAATGTCTTAATAACACTATACGGCGTAATCGACACATTAATTGCGATATGAAATCAAGAATCTATAGTAGAAACCCTCAATTCAGAAGAGTGATATCATAGTGTAAACGCAGAATATCCTCAAATTTAAATGTACACAGCGGTCCTAGAAAACTGCCTGTTTTCTCGATTGCAATTTGCGTTTCCTCATAAGAAATTACAGAATATATAAAGTAGTATATTTATTTGTGCTTCTCTATAGTAGACTTGACCAGAAGTTGTCGTACAGTGTAGCCAAATCTTGTTCACAAGTAGTAATTATGGTCATACAAAACCTGTATTCTTCTACGCAGCGATTATTACCGTCATAAAAATGCCAAAAAACATGATTTTTTCAATAGTAAAAATTAAGCACAAAATTGTAATAAAATAAATTTTATTTATATGTTCCGTTTCGTTACGTATTTAAATTTATAAAATAAAAATCGATATTTTAAAACATTATTTTTCAATCGTTTGGCAATGTTGGAATTAGCGAGGGAACTCGGTTTTACAATTCGGATCCAGACATGCAGTAAAACTAGTTTTTATTATTTTTTGCCGAAGAAATGAACGAAGAAAACATTGGTGTTTCTATGGGTAAATAGTGCATGTGTTTTTGTGAGTATATTTTATGTGATAAGTTTGTAAACTTTTTGTTGTCAATACTGTTTTATCAATACTGTATTGTAGTATTGATAAAACGTGTTATTGATAATAAGAGTGTTATAGTTTGTCGTTTTATAGTAAATATTTAGTTATATTCTTTGAAATTATGAAGGAATTGTCGGCAGAAAAATGGCATTAAACGTTAGCCAAGCGGTCGACATTTGTAGCAGTTTAACAAAAGTATCCGTTAGCTGTATTTATCGTGTACTTAAAAATACATCGGAAAATAAAAAGCAAGAAAAAGGTAAAACTAGAGGTAGGAAAAGCATTGTTTTGGATGACGAGACAAGGAATATTATACGTCGAAAAATTCATTCATTTTATTTTCGGAGTGAAATTCCAACACTGAAAAAAATTTCTCAAGAGCTCGAAAATGATGACTCTTTACCCAAGATATCTCGTATTGTCTTAATCAGGACCATGCACAAAATGAACTTTAGATACGTAAAACGCAACAGAAAAAGTATGCTATTAGAAAAAAATGAAATTATTCTGTGGAGAAGAAAATATTTAGAAGAAATACGAAAAATTCGCAGCACTGGATGCAAAATATATTATTTGGATGAAACCTGGATTAACGAAGGTCATACAGTTGGAAAAGTTTGGCAAGATTTAAATGTAAAAAGTAAACGCGAAGCATTTATAGAAGGCTGGTCTACAGGATTAAACGCTCCATCAGGAAAGCGACGGCGTTTAATCATCACCCATATAGGAAGTGATACAGGGTTCCTTGATGATGGTTTTCTTCAATTTGAGTCGAAAAAAACAGGTGATTATCATGAAGAAATGACTTCTGAAGTATTTGAGCGCTGGTTTAAGAGAATCTTACCAAAATTGGAATCTGAGTCTGTGGTTGTTATGGACAATGCGCCATATCATAGCCGCAGACAAGAACAATTACCGACGACGGCATGGCGGAAAGGGAGAATTCAAGAATGGCTTACAGAAAAGGGGATTGCATACGAAGAATCAATGCTCAAAATTCAACTACTTGACATTGCACGGTTAACGAAAAGTGAATATCTTAAATATGTTGTGGATGAAACTGCAAAAGATTATGGTGTTAAAGTTCTGCGTCTACCACCTTATCATTGCGAACTTAATCCCATTGAACTTATCTGGGCGCAAGTGAAAGGAGAAGTAGCACGCAATAACAAAACGTTCAAATTAATGAAGTTAAGGAACTTTTGTTTTAAGCAATACTCCATTTAACTCCAGAGAAATGGGCTAAATGTATAGGCCACATAATTAAAGAAGAATATCGTATGTGGGAACTTGACACTCATGTCGAAGTTTTACTAGAGCCAATTATAATTACACCAGGTGAAGATAATGACAGCGATAGCAGCACTACATCTTCAGATTAAGACAGCGAATAATATTTTCTAATAGTTTAGTAGGAACATCAGCATAAAAAAACCAAAAACAAAAAAAAAACGAGAAGAACATAGTAAGTGTGTATAGTGTTTGTGTTAGAATAGAACAATGTTTTGTTACATCCAAAATTATTTTTATTTTGTTTTTATAGAATTTTATTTTGTTTTAAAGGATTTTATTTTGTTTTGTTTTATACTGTTTAAGTGTTTTGTTTATTTTATTTAATGGGAAAATATGGCTCTTGGCGAACACCCATTTAAAAAAAAAGTAACGCGCCACAAGACATACCTCTCGGGTGGTCTGGAAACTGTCTTAAAATTTGTTTTAAAAACATTTCATTGTGTAACTCTTTAAGGGCGGGTCACGTCAAAAGACGTTTTAGCATAACTTCCGCGGCAACCGGGTGGCATCAGTAAGCTTTCTGCAAAATTACTTGTTTTTTATAGCTTTTTGTTTGTGGCATTCTGTATTTTTAGGAGACAGTAGGGAATAAGCCACAAAATATTTATTCATAGGTTTAATTTACTGACGTTTCGATCTCTATATAAAGAGATCGTTTTCAAATATACAAGTGATAGTAATATTTATTTTTTTTGTGGCTTTTTGCTTGTGGCATTCCGTATTTTTAGGGAGAATGTTGGAAATAAGCCACAATACGTCTATTTACATGTTTATTTTACTGACGTTTCGATCTCTATTACAGAGACCGTTTTTAAAGTTAAGAAAAAAAAAAGAAAATAATATAAGAATATATAAATATAAAATAATAAACAAATAAAATAAATATAACTATAATTTATATCTTTGAAAACGGTCTTTGGATATAGAGATTGAAACTTTAGTAAAAACCAGATAAATATATTGTGGCCTATTTTGAACAATAATATTTAAACAATATAATATAATTAACGTTAAAATAAAAGTGAGTAAACGCCACTGGATTTTCATACGTCTTTCCCCACTTCTACGCCTTAAAACGATGACTCACTCTCCCAAATAGTGAAATTAGAGTTTAAAAATAAAGAATTAGTTGGTTATGTGGGTATATAATCATATTATTATTAACATAACACGGAAACATTTTTATTTTAATTTTGATATATAATATGAAAAAAAAAAAACAAAAACAAAACAAAAAAATGTATAACCTTATATATTGCAACAACTCCCATGACACTTCGAATTGAACAAAAGCTTCTTGGCTTTACAACTACATTTAGCCGAAGAGGCTTTCTTTTGCAGTTACAATGTGTATAGACTTGTCCTCCACTTTTTAAATTAGCACTAGCTGCTTCTCTTAGCGACATTTCATCAGTCGTAATCTCATCCATGGAAAGTATTTTTTTTACAAATTTCGAATTGATTAGGTGTGAAAAGTTGCTTGAACGTACCATTTTTGTTTGCTAATTTATAATAGTCTAAATCCTCTATTTCAACAACAACCGATAACACATTTCGTTGGTCTGTGCGACCACGGTCTACTTCAGGCACTTTAATTCTCACAATATCACCAATTTGGGCCAGAGGTAAGTTTTTCTAAGGTTTGATTTTTTTTGCAGCTACTCGATTTAAAGAAATTTTCACGTGCTGTTCAGTAAGTACTTGGGATGAAGACGTGCTGGGCTGCGAAATGGCTATTTCTTGAGCTGTAGAAGTGCTACACTGGAAATCAGTCGGTGCTTGAGATATAGGCGTACGAGTTTGCAGATATGTTTCAACCGAATTTTTTTGAATATATATATATAGATCGGTTTAAAACGTTCCCCTATGTCTTCCGATACGCAGTTGCCACTCCTCTCGATTCATCCATAAGTCTTCTTCTATGTCTCTGCCTTTCATTTCTCTATTAATACCTTCTCTCCAACTCCAAATAATTTCTCTTATTTTGTTGTTCGTTACCCTTTCTAGTCTAGATTTTCCAGCTGAACGTCTTCAGAAATCCATTTCTGTTGCCTCAAGTTTTCTCTTGTATCTTTCCTTCATTTGCTATACGTCACTACTGTAGGTAATTATACTTTTAATGATTTTGTTATATATCTTGTGTTTGTTATTATTAGAGATTGATTGATCCCAAAGGATACTATTGAGAAGGGAAATTGCTATTCTTGCTTGGTTGTTTTTTACCTCCTCAATTGTTTCGTCTACGTTGCCTTTTTTTGTGATGATCATACCTAAATATTCATATGTGTTGCAATGTTTGATAACTTCTCCATCTTTCAATATGAGGTCCTGTTGTTTCCCGCCCATACACATATACTCGATTTTTTGGATGTCGATTTCAAGTCCCCATTTTTTATACTCGTCAATTAATTTTCGAGTCATATACTCAATATCTTTATAATCTTGTGCTATCACTAGTTGATCATCTGCAAGCGACAGAGTGTATATGCTATTTATTGTTATTATGTATTAATTGTTGTTAATCGGCATTCCCATATTTCTACATTTGCGCTTACACAGTTTTAGAGTTTGTTCTAGATAAATTGTAAATAATGTCGGAGAGAGACAGCAGCCCTGCTTAATGCCTTTATTGATTTGGAATCCACTTGACAGATTATTTCCAACCTTTACCGTTAGCGTACAGTTCCTTCGTCGCATTTATTAAATTCATGCTTATGTTTGTTTTCCCGTAATTAATTTCCCGTGTATAACGCTTCCCATAATTTATAATGTGGTACGCTATCATAAGCCTTTCGTAGGTCTACATACAATAAACGTACTTCTTGATTAACGGCTATTTTCTTTTCAATAATCTGTGTAATGCAAAACAGATGGTCAACAGTAGATCTACCTGCCCTAAATCCTGCCCGTTCCTCAGCCTCTAAGTCGTTATATTTGCTTTCTATTCTGTTTTTACTTACTTTTCCGTACATTCTACTGATCGAGTTTGTCACAGCAATGCCTCTGTAATTGTCACATTCATCCCTTCTGCCTTTTTTGTATATATTGGATATGAATGATGTCTTCCACTCCTCTGTGGTTATCATTCCATTAATGCAGTTTTGGAATAGTTTGGCTAACTTTGTATAGTTTGGTTGTACCGTGTTTAATTAACTCTGCAGGGATGTTACCTGGACCCAGTGCTTTGTTATTTATTAAAAATCTACATACATCTTCCACTTCTTTCGTTGTTATTCGTATGGGCGAAGTTAAAATATTTATATTTTGTGTTTCGTTGCTGTCTTTAAATTGTGGTCAATCTTCCCTTAGGAGTTTCTCAAAATATTGGTCCCAGTCATCCATTGTTATTGTTGATACTATGTCTCTCTTCTTATCTTGTCGTAAAGATTTTAAGACTCTCCAACTTTCTGTGCTTCTTCGTCCTCCTAGATGTGAATTTATCATGTTACACTTTTGTTGCCATGCTTCATTTTTCTTCCGACATATCATTTTTCGTACTTTAGGTTGAGACTCCTTGTAGATTATTTTATCCGCTATATTCTTTGTGTTTAAGAATTTTTGATATTGGTCTCTTTTCTTCTTTATTTCTTGTTCTATTTCTTCGTTAAACCAATATGGAAATTTTCTTTGGTTCTGGATTTGGTATCCAATGGCTTCTGTTGCTGCCTCCTGGAGACACCTTTTTATTTCAGTGTAATGTTCTTCATTATTATTAAATTATTTATTTTCCAACTTTTGATTTAATCTATTTTTGCATAATTCTCTCAGGCTTTCTTCTTCTAAGCTGATTAGTTTATACCTCTTCTGTATTTCTTTCTCCCTTTCATTTTCTTCTTTGTTTTCTTTAGGTTTATTTACTCCAAATGTGATCATAGATTTTAATAAGTGATGATCGCTTCCACAGGTAGCTCCTCTCAATACTCTTACATCTTGTACAATCATATTTGTCTTTTGTCGTATGATTGTGTAGTCTATGATTAGTTTTAACCTCTCTCGTATTTTGCGTCCATGTGTATTTGTGTATATCACTGTGTTGAAATAATCCATTTGCAATTTTCATTTCATTTTGTTCGCATAATGATATTAGTCTGGTACCATTATCATTTACGTGGTCCTCTCTGAATTGACCTATAACTGCATTATAAGGTTTTTTTCCAGTTCTACTGTTTAAGTCTCCCAAGATGATAATTTCTCGAGATGTGCGGACTTTTGCAACCTCTAAATTCAATTTCTCAAAAAAATCGTTTTTAATGTTTACTGGTGCGTCATCTTTTACTGCATATACACCCAAGATTGTGCATTTGTGTCCTCTAATCGTAAGGATAATTTTTATCATTCTCTCATTTATGGCCTCCCAAGTAGTTATGTATTTCCTTAGCTTCTTACGTATTAATATGGCAACACCTTGTTGAGCTCTTTTCTCCTTTGGTACCCCGCTGTAGAAGTGATCATATTCTCCGATGTTTTCTGATCCTTGGCCTTTTCGTTTTGTTTCAGTGATTACTGTGATGTTCAATTTCAGTTTACTCATTTCATACATTATTTCATTTATTTTAGGTCTAAAACCTGGCACATTCCAAGTTCCGAAATTCATACTCCTTTTTTGCCATTTTGATTATGTTCTATTCACATAAAGCATTGTAGCATAACTTATATAATATCGAAATTTGCACTGGTTTCGCTTCCTACCTGTAAATCTCCATAACTATCAAGTTTGCTGGGTGAGCTCGAGCAGACAATAAAAGACCCCTAAGCATTTAGTCTAGATGCTCGAATGGATAATAATTGGAACGCGGTTGGTTACATCTTCAGTGATCCACATGAAAATAACGACGGCGGCGCTGATGCGTCCCGACGAAGCATCGGCGAGTCACATACAGATGCGCCAACTTAAACGACACAAACGACCTGTCTATTATCAAACTTTATACTTCGCTCCACGTGTGCTACATCAAATCAAAATAACAATTTTCATTCAAAAAAATATTTTTTAATGACCGCAAGATGTGACATTTTTTTTGCTTATTTGCTCTTTTATCGCGGTGTGATTTTAACACAATAAATAAAAACTTTTTACACAAACAAATTACGACAGTTAGAAAACACAAAGCGTATTCGATAGATGTAAAGTCATATATGCTAAGATACAGCTGTGGGAAGAGTTTGATGATAAAAGGAAAAAAGCTACCAAAGAAAATGCCAAGTTGCTATTTAAAACAATAAAAATCTTCAGAAAAAACACTATAAGAGAAACAGAAGGTATAGAGGATTAATATTATTATATAGCAAACAAGTTATAAGTATAATGTACTATTTTTATCGGTAATTAACCATAATTTTGTGAGAACAAAAATGAAAAGAACATAAAAAGATCAGATTGTAAGTTTAGCAAAAACACATTTCAAAGAAAATTCGTGTCACAATCTTAAAAACTATTCACTATATTTTAAGAATAGAACGACTGGATGCCATGCTAGTGGAGGTGTAGCTATCCATATCCATAAATCATTCGAAGTTGACTTAATCCTTTTAAAAACTGATTTTGAAGCAACAGCCACAATTCTAAGGACCTCAAAAAGTAAGTATATGTAATCTCTATATTCCTCCTGGCCAAGATCCATCTGAAAATGACTTAGTTAATCTTTTTGAATCGATTTCTCAACCTCGAATAATAGAAGGTGATTTCAACGCTCATAATTTTTTATGGGGAGCTAAAAAAGTGGACTCTTCAGGCCGTAAAATCGAACAAATTACATCAGAACTTAATATAAATTTTCTCAATAACAGACGCACAACCAGATTTAATACTTCTACAGGTGATGGTTCTCCACTAGATTAATCTCTTTGTGATCCTTCTGTACATGCATTATTATCTTTAAAAGTTATGTCTTATTTATATGGAAGCGATCATTTTCCTATATTAATATCTAATATTAACCACACCCTCTTCATTTCCCATTGATAAATGGTCATTGAAAAATGCTAATTGGCCTCTTTACTACTCCTTAATTTCAGAATCTATATTGAACTTGATATCTAATTTTAATGAAGAGGCGGAAATTGAATTTAAAATATCGAGTTTTGTGCAATGCATAACTTTTGCTGCACAAAAAATCATAATCCAGTCCGCTGGTGGAAAGCTACATGTGTGAAAAAGCTACAAAAGATTCCAAAAGAGCCTTCTGCAAGCTTAAGAGATACCCAACCTTAAAATATAAATTGGAATTTAATAGACTACGGGCTTACTGCAGATATGTTCTAAAGCAAAGTAAAAAAAACCTGAAATAAATATATATCTTCCATAAACTCATCTACTCCTACTACAGATGTTAGGAAAATGGTCAACAGAATGTATGAAAATAAATCTTTCAATGCTATCCACTACCTAGAACAAGATACTAAAACATACTCATCAAAAGAGGAGATAGCCGCAGTTCTAGCAAATACATACCAAAAACAGTCGAGTGATTTTTTCGAGTGAAATTTTTTAAATCATAAAAAGAACTTTAATGGGTTTAACATTGATTATGACGATCATTCCAGTTCACCCTCAATAGGTGAGCTTCAATGTGGAATTTAAAATGGACGAGCTCAATGAATCTCTTACCCAATCAAAGAATTTAAGTCTCGGTCCTGACAACATCCCAACCATGTTTCTTAAAGCTTTACCTATTGAGGGCAAGCAGTATCTACTATACCTCCACAATTTTATTTGGACAAAAAATGTCTTTCCTGTTGATTGGTATAAATATATCATAATTCCCGTACTTAAAAATGGTAAAAGTAAATCAAGTCCAGAATCTTACAGACCCTACATGTTCCATGGGTAAACTAATTAAGAAAATGGTCAGTAACAGATTACTGTGGCACCTAGAGGAAAATAAACTTCTTGGCTCAATTCAAAGCGGCTTTAGAAAATCTAGGTCTACTACTGATAACATAGTAGACATAGAGTCTGTAGTACATGAATCATTTGGCTGTGGGCAGGACTGTTTAGCTGTTTTCTTTGATATATCTCACGCCTACGACACAATTTGAAGATATTTTAAACACCTTGTCAAGCTGGTCAATTCAAGGAAACATCTTGCATTTCCAAGTGCGAATCGACAGCACTTATTCTGATATTAAAACCCAATCAAACATTGTTCCTCAAGGGTCCACTCTTAGTGTAACTTTATTTCTTATTGTAATTAATAATATTGCCAACTTACTTTCACCACTAGTTACAGCCTGTCTATTTGTTGACAACCTGGTCATCTACTCAAGAGGGAAAAATTTATCATCAATATCACATCATATTTAAGGAGCCATTAGCAAACTAGATAACTGGTCTAATACCATTGGTCTGCGGTTCTCTTCCAATAAAACAAAAGCTATGCTTTTCAGCGACGCTTTAGAGCTAGTTGAATTCTTCCAAACCTAGTATTAAATAACAATTTTATTGAATATGTAAAATCTATTTATTTTCTTAGCATGAAATTAGATAATTGTTTAACTTGGAAAGAACATGTGCACTTTTTTCAAAAATCTATACAAAATGGACTAAATTTATTAAGAATTATAGCTCACAAGCAATGGGGAGCTGACTTTTAAACATTAATGACTTTATACAGATCTCTAATTCGCTTAAGACTTGATTATGGGGCAGTTGGGTACAACTCGGCAAAAACTTCAATACTAAGAATTCTTGATCCAGTTCTTAATTCCGCAATTAGAATAGCATTTGGGGACACATTACACAAGCCCTATTAAGAGCATGTACTGTGAATTTGGGGAGCCTTCACTTCAGCTTAGAAGGGAATATTTAAGTCTTACATATGCTACAAGGGTGGCGCAAATCCAACCATACCTGTTTTCAGAAAAATTTTTGCTGAGAGATTTTTCTCTCAACGTTTCAGTCAATAAGAAGATTAGATCCACCATTCTATCATCGTATCAGCACAATTCTAAATAACCAAGACAGCACTGTACCTCCTGTATACACACTTACAAATTCTAATAATCCTCCACCACGGACAAAATCTTTTCCAAAGTGCGATATTAGTCTTTTGCCAAGTTTTGTCTTAAACCAAAGCCATAGTGAAGTTAAATAGTCACCACAAGTCCATCTACATTTATACTGATGCGTCAAAATCGGAAAATGGAGTGGGTGCTGCATTTGTAACAACCAGCGAAGAACGGTCATTTAAACTCCCTAGGCAATTCACTATAATATTCTCTGCTGATCTATTCGCCATTCTTCAGGTAATAAAATTCGTCAATGAAAATAACATTGCTATTAGCCTAATAATTAGTGATTTATTGAGTTCATTATCCTCATTAAACAAACTATTTACTAAACATTTTAAGTTTAATTAAGTCGGAACTCATGATATGCCAAATCAATCATCGAACTGTTCAGTTTTTTTTTGGAACCCTTCACATTGTGGAATAAAAGAAAATGAAAAAGCCGACAACGTTGCTAAACAATCAATTGAGAAACCAATTTAATTGTCAATGTCTACTTGTCACTACCTTAATGTCAAACAATATTTTAAAAAGAAAATAATTAACAAATGGTAGGAAACATGGGATGCCTCAAATTCTAACCTCAGATCCATAAAACAAACTGTCCTTTCATGGAGGCTACCTATAAAAAGAAGAGATAAAGTTATCAACTCCAGACTAAGAATAGGACACACCAAGATCACTCATGATTTCCTACTACAGAAGTAACCCAAACTTTTGTGCAACGCGTGTGATAGTGATCTAACAGTACATCACTTATTAGTGGAGTGTCCGTTTTACGCATTTAAAAGACAACATGAACAGTTATCTACAACAATAAAACACATTTTAAGTGAACATACTGACTACAATCATACCATACTTTTTTTGGTTTCCTCAGGACTATGGATGAAGGAACAAACGATGACTACAGATCGTTATCGAAAGAAATCAGAAAACAGTGCCGCAAAGACAAAGCTGATTACATCTCTCAAATATGCAGAAATGAACGGAGAGATTTATTTCAGATGATCAAACTCCTTACTAGATAATTTAAATCTCAAACATGGTCTATAATAGAAACGGAAGATAATCTAGAGCCTCGTTTATATTAACCAGGAAGTAGGAGAGATTTGATGTGATTCCCCATGTATATATTATGTAGTTCCTCTGACCTATTTTACTGAATTCTCTCCTTAATTTGGCGTAATTTTTTTGTATTAATGGCCCATCTTCCTTATTTTTCATTACATCTTAATAAAAGCGTCTGTGTATTATCTTTTTTTTATTTTAGCCTTCATTTAGAACCTTTAGCCACGTAATTACATACAAATATTAGTATTCATTCATTCAGGATTGTACAGGTAGGACACTTTTCGCGCTCAGGGGTTCATCAGAGCGACTTAATTATAACACACGAGATATAAACCACGGTTAGATAAGTGGCAACAATTAGTTACACATACAAAGGAAATATCTATTTAAATGATCAAAGTTTTTATTCACACCTTTAATTTAATTTTTTGCAGAAATACCATAATCAATTAAAAAAATTTTTATTATCTTCACTTAATTATACAACTTTAATGGCGTCTTTAAACCTGCTTTCAGCAATTCTTGAAGCAGCTACGTACTTGTATGGGCATGTAAATGTAAGAGACAGTTAAAGAATATGTGATTTAGATCAGTGATACTAGTTCCACACACATCTGTCTGTTGGGAGAACTCTGATTTTATGTAGATGCTTCGGAAAACATCCATAATCTACTTTTAATCTTAGGATGGTCAACACTGTATTTCTACAGTGCAACAACTTGCACTGTAGTAAGCAGTGGCGGCTGGTGACTCAAAAATTTGGTAGTTCTGCAGTATTTTTTGGTTTTTTTTAATTCAATATCTTTTAATCGTTGTATTTTACAACGAGGCTTTTAGTTTGATATTTTACACCATATATTTATTCATTATATATCTATTAAAAAATAATAAAGAACTTACCGATTTTCTTCTTTTCAAATTGAAGATAAATCCAATTATATCAAAAATAGCAATGGTACATTATGGCACACTAGTAATTGTTTTATAATTTATGTTTTTAGTAGAATTTTATCGATAAATACGTGAAACTAAGGAATGCAAACGAAAAAACACTACAAACAAAATCGCCACAACAATAATTGCATTATAGGGTCTTACGAACTAACTACACACAGAGCCAAATATATTATTTTTTTTTATAAATAAGCTCGATTCGTCGATTTTTTTTAAAGCAAACTTGTCTATAACTTTTTCATTAAAGTTTGGTATTTCTTTTATAAGTGTTTTTTCTACTGACAACATGGTTAATGCTACAAGTCGGTCTTCAGTCATGGAATTTCTCAAGAATGTTTTAATCCGTTTTAAACTCGAAAAGCACCTTTCAGCTTCTGCCGTACTCATGGGCACTGTAATTAGAATTTGAAGCAGTTTTACAGTTTCTTGAAAAGGCTCTGTTAAATTATTTTCAATTAAAAATTTTAAAAAAGGTATTGCCCCATTAATGTCTCTACAGTCTCTTCTAAAATAAATAACAGATAATTCAGTCTTCAAGCGCTCCCTATCTAAATTTTAATATGACGCGCAAGTCAGGCTTAAATTATCATCTGGGAAATTATCACAATAATTATCAAATTGCTCAGGATAAAGCAATGAAGTTGCAAGTAGGTGATTTTTAAAAGAAAATCTATCATTTGCACAATTTATATCACAAACTTCGATAGATGCTCTTCGATGACCTACTGGACTGTTATCCTTCCATAACCTTTTAGTTGGTAATGGTTCAACGCATAAACTAGAACCTTGGTCAATGGTATCATCTATTGAATTTCTAACTGAATTCATGTATCTTTCGAAATCTGTCACCTTTTTATTGATTTCCAAAGGATCCGTTTTAGTCTTTTGAAGGGCATTATACAAAACGTCTACTTGTGGCATTATGCGATGGAAAAATGTTAACCAAAAAACAAAATTTTGATCCACTAGTATTCTTCGAATGGAAGACGCTGAACTACAGACAGCTGCCTTATCAAACGATTCTTCTATTTCTTCCATACATTCGATAAAAGAAGATCGATGTTCAAACACAACATTAACAGTTCGAATATTGAAGTTTCAGCGAGTTGGAGCGCCCTGAGGAATTTTCTTTTGGACGATTTTATCTAAAACTGCCACTCGTTGTGGCGAATTTTTAAAAAACGTAGGGATTTCATTTAAATTTCCAAAAAAAAGTCTAACTTGAGAGTTTTCGGAACAAGCCTTAGACATTATTAAATTTAATTGATGCGCGTAACAGTGTACAAAATGAGCAAATGGATATTTTTCTTTGATTCTGGCTTGAACTCCTGCGTGCTGTCCACACATGACCGCTGCCCCATCATAACTCTGAGCAATTAGTTTATTATTTGAGTTTTCCAGTATAGGATCCAAATAGATCCAAAATGTTTTTGCTTAAAGTATCTGCATTTAATTTTGAAGGTACCAAATATGTCCAAAATCGTTCTAAAGGGTGCTCCATTTCGACAATATCTAAATACTACAACCATTTGTGATTTTGCTGAAATGTCTGTAGTCTCGTCGGCCATGACAGCTAGATATGGAGATTCCCGAATTTCCTCCAAAATTTTATCCTGGCATAATTCCAACATGCAGTCCAAAATATCATTTTGAATTTCTTTAGAAATGCCCTTAAAAACCGTCGATTCTTTCAAGTGTTGTGCTAAAGTTTTATCCAATTCAGCAGTAAAATTTATGAGGCCGCGAAAAATTCCAGGATTGTCGGATGTTTGTGTCTCGTCGTGTCCCCGAAGCGCCAATTCGAAAACACTACAAAATTTTATGCAGTGTATAATTTTTGAGAGAACATACCTATTTTTTGTTACAGCTTCATTGAATTTTTGAATATTTATCCAGTATGCAGAATCTAACTGTTCTTTAATATTCACGGAGCCTAATAAAGCATATTCCATTTGATTGTGCAAATGATGCTTAGAAGTTTCGTGCTTTTTTATTTTATCACTTAAATGTACTAAGTCTGTTACATCAACTTGCGTCCATGACTTATCACCTCCAAAGAGTACACAAGGAAAACCGAAAAGAGCGTTTTTTCTGTTGCATCCACATATCCAACTATTTCTCGTATAAATATCGCAATTAAATTGTCGTTTGTAATTTTTCCCTCGGCTTGATCCTTCTTTTACGATTTTAATATCCGGCAAAGGACGTCCTTTGCATTTTAATTCTAGTTTTTCGTCATAAGAATATTTAAAGAATCTCTTAACATTAATCAAATTATAAATAACATCCATCCTGAACATCACTTTTATTCTCATATACTTAATATAAATACCGAATTACGTACAGGACAACTTATTTTAACAGTCGTCGCGTCGCGATCACCGATTATTTAAAATTACAATAAACGTAGGTTTGTACACACTAGTTCGAACTGCGACAAATGCAGCTCAAATATTGCTTTCAGTCGTCGCCTGAAAAGTGTAGGCGAGGGGTTGAGCGGGTGTTATCGGGGATATCTTTAACAGTTCACAGCTCGGAGTAGCACCGGTCCGGTCAAATAAGTGGGACTTGCTGTCGCCATGAGATGCGACGGACGACAGATTAAAATAAAGGCGGCCATGCACGAAAACCATCTAAATGAATTTAAATTTTATAACTAGTGATATTTTTTATTTAATTTTCAAAGTAATTTTGTTTGGATTATTTTGGTTGTTCTGCAGCTCCGCAGCACTTATATACCAACCGCCACTGGTAGTAAGTAGTAAGATTGTCTTACACTAGTAAGATTGGTTCGCAGCCAATGTTGGTTGTAATTTAAACAAATTAGTGCCTGTAGCTTCACCGAACTCAATCCAACGTCTATCCGATTTAAATTTAATATGCTTTTTTACATATGCAAGAAGATCACACGTATTAATTATTATTATAAGTGTTTTATCTTACTAAAAATAATATTTGATATTAACTTGTCGTATAATTTCTACATATCTAAAACTCTCCTGAATTAAACGTGAATCGAACTATATAAATCTCTCTCTAATAACGTTTCCTTTAAAACGTGGACTGGTTGACTGGCTAACTAGATTGATGTGTGGAAGCAAAGGATGCAGCAATTGTTCTGGAAACCTATGTGTCTGCTTGACGAGGCAAACGAGATGTAAAAGTTTTTGGGATGTATCTACCGACGTAAATGGCTACGGACAAATAGAAGACAGGTATGTATTTGAAATCAAAGGCAAATATCAATAGAAGAATATGAACAATTTAAGAATTAATTTAGTTATTATGAGAACTAATAGAAATATTAGCAAGAAAAAAAAATAACAAGAATTGTTAACAATAAAGTCAAAACTTCTTATGTAAAATGATATATATTTATCAACGTTTTCGGTCCCATCATCAGTGAAATAAACCTAAACGTAAGTATCTCCACTTTAAAATAATTGATACAAAGAGGTAAAATTTTAACTGTTAAACTGAAAATGTGGTAAATAGTTGAACCACTTATTCCTGAAACCGCATAAATCCCAATTTTACCAAAATCGTTTTATCACTAAAATGGACTTTACTGAACTGTAAATACACATTTTTGTAAAGAAACGCATTCAGTCAGTGCGACAGTGATCATAACGATATTAATTTACCTAATCAGAAAAATAAAGGAATAAAAAACTCTACGAATCTAGAAATGAAATATTAAAACGAGCTAGAGTCAAAGGAAACGAATACATAAATTGGAAGGAGAAGAATGTTCCTGCAATTCCTTCTCCATCCTCCAAAGATTGCAAGTAAGTTGATAATTTGTTCCTTTCTAATAAAAAGTTTTCATTGAAAACAATTTTTTGTTGACTGATCAATCTAAATTTTTAATATGTACTTTATTTTAAGGTGCAGAAAAAAGTACTTTTTATTAATGAGCAGCGACGAAAAAATGCAGATTTTCCAATTATTTAGGGACCTGACTATAAAAAATGAGCCAGATTTTTACTTACAAAGCCTAATTTCCGCAACTGAAGTTAAGCAACGACGCAAAAGAAAATAACTTGGTGAGTCTTCAAAACCTAATAGAAGTGATCTGGAGTATATCCCACATTCTGAGCCTTCTTCCATTTTGAAATCCTCTTGTCTTCTTTTGATTTTGTAAGGTTTGTCAAAAACAAACTTTAGTTTAATTGAGTCGTAGCCTGCCTGTGCCAGTGGTAGCGCATCCAGCTCTCACCACCAGAAACGAGTTCTCAATTGTTTCATTTCTACATAAAGGTTTGCACCCGCTGAGCGCAGTCGCATCATTGTCACCAGCGCCACCTGTTTGACATATACGTCTAGAGGGGTAATGACAATGAGCAGCTTAATTACAGCATTAGGCTTGACATTGCAGAGAAAGCACACGTACATCTCTCCACTTCCTAGAAATATATCTCAGAGTCAAGGAGGCCCTGAATATTCCCACAAGGTGTGGCAGAAAGATATCCAGTCCCTACCGTAGTAAGGCTGGGTATATGCTATCAGGCACTGGTGACTTGAATGGAGTGAAGCACGATATGGCTCATCTTACCTTTTTCTTACTAATCATTATTCTGACGAGATGCCAGTCACTCAGTAAGTGTATGATTGTTCCTTCCGTGCAGTTTGGTGCTGTTGAGGCGCTAGAATCAGGGAAGTGTGCTTTCATCAGGATCTTAACACTACCGCAAAGGTTGGAAGTTTTGCTTCTATCTTCCTTCGTTAATATGCCGAATATACCGATGTGGGTCCTTTAAGAGCGCTTTTTTTAGCCTGGAAGACTGTGAGAAATCTTCGATTTTCTCACAGTAGGCTCCTCAAGCAGCTCTTTTCTTGTCTGCAGACTTTTATCTCTGAGGTTTGATTTATAAGAAACCCAATCCTCTTTGAATTTGGTACATTTTGCTCTATTAAAAGCTGTTCTTGCTGTTTTCCTAAGGTGCTCCAGCTTAGTGATTTACCAAGAGTTGGTTTTGCGCCTTTCTTGGACCATTCTGATTAAATCCTCACACGATTATTTATAAACATAGCTTATTTTGTTTTGGATAGATACCGTATACCTTTCGAATTATGTATTCGTTCCTAGAGTTAAAGCCTTTTTATTCCGCAGAACCTCTTGTACATCGGTTGTACAGTTATACATGCATCTTCCTAGGGTCGCGAGATTTGTTAAGCCTTTCTTCAGACTAATATAGGTTAGCCAGCGGTGGTTAGACTAAAATTTGGAGTTTAAAGCTATCTACAATTTTTGTGGATAACTTTTTTTGTCTATTTTACTTTAATAGATCTACTGATCTACTAAATTGACGAAGTCTACAGTCCTAATATTTGGCCTAAAGGAGCTGCCGTTAGGAGATTTAAGTTCAAAGGAAATTTTCAGCACATAAAGAGGACGGAGGGGGAAACCTAGAAACTTCTACAAACTTTTCTCAAAATAAACTAATTCGACAAGGTACGGTAAGCATGTATCATGACGATTTGAAGTGTATTTTAAATAAAGTCGATATAATCAATGCTTTTCTTGCGGATCAAAAATTATATGACGTCATATGTTTTTTCTGGGCACTGACAAAATGAAGAAAATTTAAAATTTTTACAGAAGCTTAAACATGCGCTAGCTAATACAAATATGGACTTTTTCTATAAGATTAATAATGATCCTGATTGTTTACCAGTCTTGCTTACCCAAACTAATAACAATTTAATATTACACAATTTTTCACTAAAAAAAGTACGACAAACTGCTGAAAAACACCCGTGCAATGGTTTAATAATGAATTAAGGTCTTACAGATCTAATCTTTCTCTTATTAAACACATTGCAGATGCCACTAAGGATCCCGATTTGTTCAAACTATATAAACAACAAAAATTTGAATATCGGCAATTACAAACTGCTAAAAAGTCAGTTTAACTGTAATTTTGTTACTAATTCCAATAATAAACCTAGAGACTGCTGGAAAATAAGAGATTCCGAAAAAAACAACACAAGATCTAGTTCGGTACAACCTGATCTACCTTCAGACGAAATAAATCAATTTTTTACTACGATTGCAGAGAATATAATTACATCTCTTCCCACAATTAATGTCCATCTTCGCTTCAATTATAGAAATTATCCTTCTTTGAGCAATTGCTTTTTTTCGTCCCGTTGTGGAAGAAGAAAGTCTCTTAGTAATTCTAATTGTAGAGACGTTCACGGAATTAATAGCAAAATTTTAGAAGAAACTTGCCAAATAGTTTAAATACCTTTTACTTATCTTAATAATTTAATTCTATCAACTGGAGTATTTCCAGAAGTACTAAAATACTCAAAAGTACTACCAATCTACAAAAAAGGTGATTCCTCAAAAATTGACAATTACTGACCCATAAGCATTATAACAGACCCATAAGCGTTATCAAATAACAATTTTATTCATAGTTTGAGTCAAATAATTACTTTAGCAACTCACAATATGGATTTAGACGTGCTCGTTCCACTACGAACGCGTATTTAATGTTGTGAGTGAGGTAATTGGGGGGCTTGAACGCGGCAATCTCATAGCAATTTCTCTTTGCGACTTGTCGAAGGCTTTTGATTGCGTTTCACACGACATCTTGCTCCACAAATTAAATTACTATGGAATCAGTGGTATCACTTTTAAACTTATAACTTCTTATCTATGTGGCAGACACCAGGCGGTAGTGTCTAAAGGTAATCTCTCCGATTTCCTATCCGTAAAACATGGAGTCCCGTAAGGTTCGCTTTTAGGACCTCTTTTGTTTATTATTTATGTCAACGATTTGCCTAAATTCATATCTCCGTACAAAACCATACAATTAGCAGACGACATATTTTATATCAGGAAAAAATAATGATGATTTAAAAATGTCTCATGAGGAAATCTCTACTAAATCTAGCTCATGGTTTGCTGCAAACAATGTAATTTACACAATGATCCAGATAACAAAGAGACTGTTAAACTATTGGGAATAACCATAGATAGTCGACTCAACTGGTAGGCTCATATCTTACAACTTCATTATGATGCAAAAAGTTATCAAGTTCATTATTTGTTATTCGCCAACTAGCAAAGGTTGTCAACTTTGAAACATTAAAAATGACATATTTTTCTTTATTCCACTCTCACCCAAACTATGGTGTAATTATATGATCCATTTCAACAAATGAATTCCAAATTTTTAGAATGCAAAAGAAAGCTGTCAGGATTTTAGAAGGGGTTAGTTATCTAGAACACTGCCAACCTTTCTTTATCAAATCCAAAATTATGCCGCTGCCTACTCTGTTGATATTTTAAGTTCTAACTGAAATTTACAGAAAACGTTACCATTTAATAAAGCAGTCTGATGTCCATGTTCACAATAAGCGAAGCTGTCACTACCTACGAAAAAATCGCTGTAAATTAAGTCTTTCAGAAAAAAAATAGTCTTAATTATAACTACTACAATATTTTCCTTAAAAGTATTAAAGTGCTAAGCTGTAATAGTTTTGATAAAGTTATAAAAAAATATCTTCTAAAACATTGTTTTTACTGCTTAGAAGAATACACAACCCATTGCAGCACATCCACTGAACTGCTTATCGTAACTTTGCCATAAATGTTTTTCTGTTTAATATGCGTTCTTGTTTGTATCATCATAATCATCATCAATCAGCCCTGAGTTGTCCATTGTTGAACATAGGCCTCCTCTAGACTTTTCCATCTGCTTCTGTTCTGCGCCTCTGCTATCCAATTGGTCACGATTCTTTTGAGGTCGTCGGTCCATCGCGTTGGGGGTCTTCCTCGGCTTCGCTTGTCAGCCCGTGGTCTCCACTCAAGCAATTTTTTTGTCCAACTGTCGCCTTTCATTCTTGCAACATGTCCTGCCCATCTCCATTTTTGCCTTGTAATATGTTCGATAATGTCTTCCACTCCGGTTTGTCTACGAACTTCCTCGTTTATTATTCTATTTCTTAAGCTTATTCCAAGCATTGATCTCTCCATCTTTCGTTGTGTCCTTCTCAATTTTTCGGCTAATGTTTTTGTGAGAGTTAAGGTTTCTGCTCCGTATGTGAGGACTGGTAGAACGCACTGGTTAAAAGCTTTTCTTTTTAAATGGATCGGTATATTTGTTTTAAATACGTCTCTCATTTTTCCGAATGCAGCCCAACCCAGACTTATTCTTCTGAGTAGCTCGCATGTTTGGTTATCTCGCGTTAATCTTATTTTGTGACCCAAATACACATATTTTTCCACAAGCTCTATGGGCGACTTTTCGATTTCTATTAGCTCATTGGGGACGAGATTGGTCATCATTTTTGATTTTCCATAGTTTATTTTTAAACCGACTTTCTAAGTTACTTGCTGTAGTTGTTGTAGCATAACTCTGGCTTCTCCTAAGTTGTCTGTTATGAGAACAATATCATCGGCATATCTGAGATGATTGCATATCTTTCCATCGATGCTAATACCCTTTGATTCTCACTCTAGCCGTTTAAATGCGTACTCCATAACTGTTAGAAATAGTTTTGGCGACAAGGTATCTCCCTGCCGCACCCCTCTGCCAATTTTTATCTTCTCAGTCATGCAATAGAGGTTAACGGTTGTTGTCGCATTTTCGTATATATTTCGAATAATATTTGCATACCTGTGATCTATTCTACATTCTGATAGTGCTTTTAAGATAGCAACTGTTTCGACTGTGTCAAATGCTTTGTGGAAGTCGACAAAGATAAGAGCAAGGGGTCTGTTATATTCGATAGACTTTTCAACTAGAGTTTTAAGGCATTGCAAATGGTCGTTTGTTCCGTGCCCCGCTCGAAATCCTGCCTGTTCTTCTGATTGATAGAAATCGAGTTTTGCTTCTAATCTGTTTGTCAGTATTCGAGTAAAGAGCTTGTATAGGTGGTTAAGCAAACTAATTGGCCTATAGTTTTCGAGATCTGATTTATCCCCTTTTTTGTGGAGGAGGATTGTAACCGAATTCTTCCATTTAGTTGGAATGTTTTCACTATGGAGACATAGATAAAAAAATGTTTGGATTCGGGACATCAAAAGTGGACCTCCTAGTTTAATTGTCTCAATGACTACACCATCTTCCCCCGGAGCTCTATTATTTTTCATATTTTTGAGGGCATGTTAAATTTCCTCTCGTGATATATCTGGTATATCTTCCGATCTTACATTTTGTACCTTTTGTATTGGTTGTTTGATGAGCTCTGCAATAACTTGACTTTTATATAATGTTTCATAGAAACTTTCCACTATATGTAATATGCTTGGTCTATCTGAAATAATATTTCCATTTTTGTCTTTAAGTTGGAAGATTTCTTTTTTGCCATTTTCCATTTTTCTCCTCAATGCTTTCATGCTTTTGTTGTCTTCTATAGTTTTTATAATTTTTTCGTTGTTGTATTTTCTAATATCCCGTCTGATGGCTTTAGAGATTTCTTTATTGATGCTGTTTATATCTTATGAGTCAACATTTCCTAGACTTCTCAGCATTCTACGATCTTCCATTTTTTGTTTCGTTTCTTTGTTCTTCTTGTTCATATATATTTAAGTTATGTTTCAATTCCTTTTTTAATACTATGTATTTTTTTACTTGCTACAAACAATATTTGTATCTGTTATATAGTTAAATAAATACTCTACTCTACTCTACCGAGCTTTCTCACCTAAATTAGTTACCCTATATATGACACTTTTGAAGATTCAGATAATTTTCTTGCTATAGTCCGTTAAACATTTTTTTAATTTGGTTATATTTATTTTCTATTCCTGTAACTTCGTTTTTGTTAATTTCAAACTACCCTTTTAAATTTTATCGGTATTTTCTCTAACTAGTGCGTTAGAGTCGCTTAAATTAAAATGATTTTTACCAAGTTTTCATGCTCAATTTATAATGTAATATGTAAGAAAATCACGACAAGTAGTTCAGTACCTAAATTTCCCATTATACCGTCTAATACATAAACGTTCCAAAACTAATCCTCAATCAAGAGAGAAAAAGAACTTTACACGGTTCCATAACGCAAGTAATTCGACATACCGGAGTCATAATAAAGTCCCCATTGTATTCTTTTGTTAGTGATCGGGGCCAACAATGGCCCAGATGAAATAAACGACGTAGGGACGTCGACTCTAATACCAACCATTAATAAATTACACACACGACACCCCCGGGACGTTAAACGATTGTGTACCGTTATTAGCGACGTAATGACATCTATTTATATTATAATTGCGGAATTTTAAATGGGACTCGGCTGTTTATGGGTTAGAAAATTTGAGCCCGTTAACGAAACCTCCATACAGTTGAATTAAAATTTGTTAATATCAGTTTTGTAAAGTATGGTTTATGGTTGGCAATTTTCCAAGGTTTTATTATTATTTAAAATAATTTTATGGTTTTTTTCTCTATAAAAGAATGGACTACTTAAGCTCTGACGTCACAATGGGCGGGGGGGATTTTTTAAAAATCTTTCCAAACAAATCGGTTTTACGTGTATTTCTCCCATAAGAAGTCGAAAAGATTGATTTTTTTAATTGTTTAAAGAATAAGTAAAGACTTTTGTTTATGAACATTCATTCTGTGCCATTCATATTATTTGTTTTTCGTGAATTTGTGAGGAAGAATATCAAAGTTTTAAGATATTTACTCTCAAAGTTTATATTTTAAGTAGTGCCAGTAATTTTATTCCATTAAATGACTTAAGATATTCGTTTTGTAGTTAATAAGAACTGTAATTTAAGAGATGAGGGGTTCAAAGGAGAAGTTAGGCGCAATACAAGGTATTGCTTCCAGATAACACCTCTAGCCTCTCCTACTCAATTCCTATCCTCACCTTCAAGAAGTGTGATCTTGATCACACGTGTGAACCCCGGTAAACCTGAGCAACCCTATTGGAGATTGTGTAACCAACCCCAGTGGAAGGTAGGGTCAGGGCGGACGAGGAAGGGAGAAAACATAGCTTGTTCAGAAGCTATAGCCAGCAGCTCTGGCACTGGACTCGGGTGCAATAGACCGATAATCTGTTCACCTTAAACTAGGCTATCACGAATACTACGAACAATGAACTAACCGGACGGATCAACTGACAACGACCAAAGCTACGGAATAAGGACTTAATGATGGATTTGCGACTGGGAACCTGGAATGTCCAAACCATGCTGCAGCCAGGCAAAGTGCAAAGTATTGCACAGGAACTAAGTAGGAAGTAGACAAAGCAGCCCTCAAAGAAATCAGATTTAAAGGGCATGGTTGCATAAATAAAAAAGGATACAATATGTACTACTGTGGAGCAGAAAGACAAGGAGACTTTGAAGTGGGTTTTGTGGTAAACCATAAATGCCGCAGGTCAGTATTGGGTTTCACTCCAGTTAATGAAAAAATATGCAAAATACGTCTAAGGGGAAAATTTCATAATATTACAATTATTAATATCCATGCCCCAACAGAAGCAGCAGATGAACTAGTAACTGATCAATTCTATGACCAACTACAAGTAGAATGTGGAAACGCACAGAAGAGGGGTGCAGTTATAGTCCCGGGGGATATGAACGTGAAGCTGGGAAAAGAGCCAATATATGCAGAATCCTTTGGTAAGCATAGTTTACATGATATTACCAGCAACAACGGTATAAGAGTGGCACAGTTGGCAATGGCAAACAAACTATGAGTTGTTGATACGTGTTTTCCTCACAAAAATATTTATAAAGGGACCTGGATGATACCTGGTAATAATAAATTTAATCAAATTAATCACATATTAAAATCTAAGTGGTGGGCAACCTCCGTAACGAATGTTAGAACCTACAGAGGCGCAAATTGCGATTCGGACCATTTCTTGGTTATATCGAAGATAAAACAAAAAATATCAATGGTAAGAAAAGAGAAAGGCGCCAAACAAAGAAAATGGAACACATACATGTTTAAAAATCCTAAAAAGGAGAATGAGTACCAGCAGAAAATAAAAGTAATATGAAATGAAAGAGGAGAACAAAACAACATTAAAGAAGAATGGAATGTCATCCAAACGACAATTACAAATATGGCAAAGGAAACATTAGGTGAAACCTCAAGTAAAAGAAACGAGGAATGGTTT
Organism: Diabrotica undecimpunctata; assembly: GCF_040954645.1. NCBI lineage: Eukaryota > Metazoa > Arthropoda > Insecta > Coleoptera > Chrysomelidae > Diabrotica > Diabrotica undecimpunctata. Next base: position 171,802,292 of record NC_092804.1, read on the forward strand.
AATCAAGATTGCCAACAAGTAATAAATAGCAAAAATATAGCTAGACAGAAGTGTCTACAAAGGGATTTCCGATTGAATAGAAGGGCATAGGAAGAACTCAGACAATATGCAAAGAAAATATGTAGAAGGAAAAAGAGAGAAATGTTGAATAGAAAATACAACAAAAAACAGATTGTAATAACAGAAGAGAGACTAGACAATTTTACAAGGAAACCAAGCAATACACCAAAGGATACATGAAAATATCAACAGTTTGCAAAGACAAAAATGGGGCAATTATCAGCGAGAAAAAAAAATAATGAAAAGGTGGAAGGAGCATTTTCAAGAGCTGTTAAACCCAGAAAAAGAACAAAACGAAGATGAAGAAATAATTGACCACACAGCAAAACAACTAGTTGAGCAACCAACATTGGAAGAAACGATAAACGTCATAAAACATCCAAAAAATAACAAAGCACCTGGCACAGATGGAATAACTGCAGATGATGATGATGATAGTGTGTTTGGCATGGAAACCAGTCCTTTTGCCACAGATTTTAGAATAACTGCAGAACTGATAAATAATGGTGGACATTCGCTATGGAGGCGTATCCATAAACTAATCGACTGCATATGGACACTAGAAGTCATCCCAGAAGATTGAAACGTAGGAATCATACTTCCTATGTATAAAGGGGGAGACAAACGACTCTGCAAAAATTATAGGGGCATAACAGTTTTAAATGTCGTCTACAAGATATTATCAGGAATTATATGCAGCCGCCTGAAATCGTTTTCGGAGGAGATGATTGGTGGATACCAATGTGGCATCAGACCAAAGAGGTCAACTCTAGACCAAATATTTGATAGATATATATTTTTAGGTAATGATCAACAAAATAGATATAATAGTGCACATGTAAGAAATGTTGCCAAAAGGCTATTTAGAACCTGGAAAATATGGTTTCCCTGTCTGCAATGAGGCCTACAAATCAAATTAAATACATATCTTGCAATAATAAGTGCTACAGCAGTACTCTGCAATATATGTTTACAGGAAAATAATGATAGTGATGATGATTTTCTAGAAAATATTGATGTGCCAGTAAATAGAAATGTTAATGATGTGGAAACAGGTTTAAATTTTAGGAGACATTTTATTCAACAATGTTATGCATCAGAATGTGAATATATTATTGAATACTTATATTATGTTAAATGTAATTCTTTATTTTATTTGTCAAAATGTTTTTTTATATTTTAATTTAAAATAAATGAGAGTTATAGGTACTATACTCAGACAACTTAAGCAAGTATATCTTTATTGAGTTCAAGTTGTCTCCCTCCTTTTAAATAAGTGTTTATTCCTTTCATAAAAACTTTCCTTATCAAATATAAAATTAATTACTCATTTAAAATATTAATATTCTTTATTTAAAAATATATTTATAAACCTTCACGATAAGTAAATTTGAAAGTGACAATGTATATAACTAAAAAATGGAATAATATGATATATGTTAAATATAAAATAATGTAATAATAGCTTTACAACCACCATAGTATATATTAAAAACAAAATCTAAAAAAATATCCACAACTAGTATTTCCATTTAGAATTTTAACAGTTTGAATATAATATATACATTAGGTACAAAATAAGAATTATATAAATGATTGTTTTAAAAATCTATAACTATAGATTACTATTAACCTTTGGAATAATTCAAACCTTTTTTTTTGGCGAATGTTTTTTATTTGCAATTATTATAGCCACTACTCCATTAGTAGTAGTGTTTGTTATTATTGTTACATATTGCCATAGGTAGATTTAAGATTACTTACCATTTGAAGCACATTGACATATTCCATAGGAATAACAGGTGTCATATTACAAGTATTACTTGAAATTATTATTAAATGTACAGGTAAGATTTCTCAAAATTATTATACATAACAACTCTTTATTTAGAACTGGAAAAGCAACGGAGGGAGTCAGATACTTCTGATGTTACAGTAATTAAACTTACATGTCCTCCTAGCTGGTGGGCCTCCTTTTGCCCTACAATTATACTAAGTATGAATATATAGTAAATTTACCTCTTCCAAATACTTCTGTGCTGTCTAAAGGACAGTCAATGCTTACATATATGTTGGGAACAGCAACTTTCACAAACTCCAGCACTACATCAGGCTTTGGCTTTTTCAAAGGGCCATCATCTGTAGCCAGCATGCTGTTGTTTCTCTGCATTTTCTACGATAAAAACTTTGCTTGAATAAATAAAAGTATTTTACCTCTGTTTAAATTTGTTTTGCAATTTTCGTAGCTGTTCTGAAGTTCTTAATATATCTACCTCAGGCTGGCAGTTATATAATATGCTGTATTGTACTCCCAACCCTTCTTTTTTCATTAAGGAAGCACCGTATGTCCTTTTATTCTCTACAGTATTATTTTCCTTTAACAGCTGGATTAAAAACACCTTTCCTTTTGTTTAATACATTGCATATTTGGTACAATTTCACTAAAAACTTTCATTTCATTAAAAATCCACATAATTGAAATTTATTCCCTCGAATGCATATTTTTTATAATATATTACATACCTTAAAATAATTTATTAAAAATAAATTTTTGTTTAATATACAACATGCCTCTTATTCAATAAAGCTAAATTTGGCGCTAAAAATATTTATATAAAGTTTTGTGACAATGGTAATAATTGACAGAATCTTCTTTTTATTGGATGTCATCAATCAAATTTACTTAAAATCCCTAATTTTCGTGCTTGAGATCAATCTTGTACGAGAATACCCGAAGTATCGTTTATAGATATAGAACACAACAAATACTTGAGCACGACTTTGATGTAAGTTCGACTTGGCGGAGCACGTGCTCAAGCACGAACTTGAGTACTGACTATAAATACGGGCATAAGAGGATTCTGAACTGATCCTGAATGCGTTCTGAACAACTTGGCGGTTATGCACTCTTTTCAATAGTTTCAAAATTCTTAAATAATGTTTTTGAAAACGATTTCCGTAACGGAAATCAAAACATTAAACTTTAATGAGCCAAAAATTTAATATTAAATACAATTAATTGTGGTTTAATCCCATGTAAACACAATATTTAAATATGCCAGAAGAATACAGTTTCAGAACCTAAATTTTTAAATTTAAAACCTTTAAAAATCTACTTTGCTATTTAGGAATCTCTGTAATTACATGATCAAGCAGGTTTAGATATTAAGAAATAAATTGTTACATGAGAGATTAACGGTTTTACAAATAATACGTTACTTAACCTACAAGATCGGTTAAAATTAAATCATTGTAGCAAACCATGTCACACGTGCCACATCTCCAAACCATTTATTTGCTTGACCATCGATTACTTTTCTGTTTACCGAATGGCTATTTCAATCAAATCAGAACTTTCCGCTCATTTATTTCATTCATCGAAAATGATTTAAGCCCATTGTCATAATCCTCCGTTTTGAATAGTGTCCACTTGTGTGAAGTCAGCATATGCAGGATACAGGATCAGGATCAGGACCGAAGCTTTGGAGTTCGAAGTTGAACCCTCCCCCTTATCACCTCTCTACACCATTCAATCATAGGCGGCGTAAGGAATTGTTTATTTGTAAGTGGTTCGATAATATTATATAGATATGCACATATTTAAATATTATTGTGTATACAAATGTACACTTCCCGTCATATAAAACTGGTACACTTTTTTTTCCCAATGTAAACCTGGTTTCAGACTGGATACAGTGGTTCGTGAATTAATTCGCTGTTGCCATCACAGATAACGGAATTGCACTAAATCTAATTAAAAAAAAATAAAGATATTATTAGATAGGTATTATTTTTATCATTAACAACAAAAAACCGTATTTAATAAATTTAATAACCAGAGATAGGGTTCAGCTAATATCCAAAATATTTGAAGGATCTTTAAACCTAGATTATTGGCACAGGGAACATTGGAATGCATCTACTGTACCTACTTTTTTACTTCAATTACCTACCGAACACGAACTGTATTTTGTATCAATAAGTTTAGTCACAGGCCAACTGCCAAGATTAATTTATTATTTATTATATGAACGATAACATTAAGAAAAACTAACATTATACTTTATCCTACGTAGATTATAAAGTGACAGTTACAATCCAATACCTCACTGTAATGTTTTATTATAATAATTTAAAGTTATGTCTAGATTGATTTTATCTATCACTATATTTGAATTGCAATATTTTCATAAATTATAATAAAACACAAATCAAGGTATGAGTACTTAATTGGGATAATGAAAAATTACAAAATTAATATGAGAATTTATTAGGATGCATGTTTAAACAAATTTAATGTGACTGACTGATCGAGAATGCTCGATGTTTTAGTTTTTAGAATACTCAAAACTGGCGGTCTGTCACACAGCCCTGCTTTTAGCTGATTTCATATAATATTTTCGTTGAACTGGCAACAGTGCCCTAGAAATTAGAATGACACATGCGACAAGATCAACTTACACAACTTGAAAAACATGATTTTCGGTAATAAGAGTTGTACCAGTTTTTTATGACGCGAACGGTACGTGACATAATATGGTCAAGTACACTTTTTCAAATATGTCTTCGCAAAATTCAGGACAGAATAATGAGAATATAAGCATTATGATATTAATTTTTAATGCCGCCTACTTATTTAGGCAGATAGATGACTATCAAATTAATTATCTTCAATATTATGCAACGCATGCGCCACAAGTGTTTGTATTTTAAGTCTTGACCATTTTTTAGGTTAGGTTATGTTGTATGAATTGTGATTGTGAGGCACAGATTCAAGTATCATCAGAATATCTTTGTTTATATCCCCTACCACCTTTGATTGCAAGTTTCTTTATTGTTTTTTGTATTAAAAGTTTGAAGTAGAATGATAAATAAATGTGAGAGATGTTTGAAAGACTTTTCAGATGTCTTAAATTTAAGAAAACACCCTAAAAAGTTTCACCTTAAGTAAGTTAAAATTCTGGGAAACAGGGAAGGATTATACAATTACTTGTCAACATTGTGAAAAACATTTCCCATATAAACAACATTTCATTTCCTATTTAAAAACTAATGAAGCCCAAGATTGGATAGATGATAATGGCTCAAAAGTATGTCCAAAAATAATACAAATGTACTTTGTATGTATAAATATATTTCATTTTATTTCAAAAATGTCGACTTTGTGAGTATCGGAGTTTTAAAAAAAAAATTAATTAGTCACTTTGAAGGAAATCATGATATCAAATCATGATATCATCTGAGTTATACCCGTTTGCTGGAGTTAAGGAGTTCAAAGAGTACTTAAAAACAATTAAAAAAAGACCAAGTCTCGTTTTATGAAAAAAATGTTAACAACAAATATTTCGAGGTTTGAGTGTAATAGGTCAGGGAAGTACGTATCTATAAACAATCGAAATCGGGCACTGAAAACCAATGGCAGCAATAAAATGTCGGTCAGATAGCCAAGCGGGCTAGGCGGCCGATTCTCATTCGCTTCACTTTCGAATGGTTCAGTGGATGTGGGTTCGAGCCGCAGCTCGGTGTACAGAAAAATAAAAAAGGCTGACGCAGCAGTTTAAAATTCTAGATGAATCTGCGGCTTAGACTAGAATATGCTGGTGTCTGATCGGCCTATGGTGGAGCAGTACGGTAAGAGATAAGGGCTTGCGGTTCGGTGATACTCCTCCATAGATCCCTACCGGAAGTGCGTGGTTCCTAATATACCGCATATAATTGCTATATATATATATATATATATATATATATATATATATATATATATAGCAATAAAATAAATGCATTTTGTCCTGCATCACTGACAGTAAGCATTAACAAGTATGGAAACTATTACTGTGGATTTCTAGAAAATAAAATAGATTATAACAATAGGCCATACAATATTTGTTTCTAAATGAACAAGAAAGAAATAATTTGGCAGTCAAAATCGCTTCAAAAATACCATTTGACGTTATTTTGTATAACGTTAGGGATTCACTTAAGGAAGACAATATAGATAGGCTTCATTTACTTACCAAAAGGGACTTATATAATATTCAGAAGTCATAATATTGCTGTCATTCTAGCGACATGAGGACGTGCATTATCGTGCATTAGCACGAATATGTTAGATCCAATATGGCCGGCATGATCTTCTAAAACGTTTTCAATGAACATCTCAGCTGTGATTCGCCCAATCACCTCCACAAGTTCGATTTGTCCTTCCCAAGCAATACCGCCCTATGGTAATATGCCGCCACCACCAAAAAGAGCGTTCTCTATGAGGTTCTAACTGTCATATCCTTCACCCACTCTTCTGTAGACGAAGTTTCGTCCAAGTGGCTTCCATAACTGAATTATCATCTGATCTTTGAACATTTAGTATTGTAAAATATTCCATAATTTTTGTTAGAAAACTGAATATAATAAAATAGTGGTTGATATTCACCAAAATAATCAATTTTGGTGGTTAATATTTTGCTGCCTATTATGACATTTGCAATAAATTATAAAAAGTGGCAATGAGCCGACTTGAGAAAGGCAATCAGCCGAAACATCTGTAGTGTTAAGATTTTATAATAAATGTTGTGGAAGTTTTGAAAACAAAGTTTTCAGTGTTTTATTGTTACATAAAATGGATTTCCATCAAGTAACAGTCGAATCCATCAATGATGTAATGTTTCACATTGTGAAACTTCACTTGTTTTAATCTCGAGTTGGTTTAGAAGGGAAATGTTTGTCCTATGAGCTGTCCAAGATATGAGCAGCATTCTTCTCCACCACCATAAAGAAATATTGAGAATACAAGGACATTCTCGTCTCATCTTGATATTTTTAGTCTTTTACTGTACCATTTTGTTTTCTTGAATTATTTTTGTTCTATTACCTCATTTATGTTTGAGAAAACTTCTATTTTCCGAGTTCTCTTCTTGTCTATCAATAAAGCTACATCACATCTAAAATCTGCTTCTTGATTGCTAGCAATAGATCACATCTAACAGATACTTTCAAAATTTATAAAAGTTAATTAATAAAAGAAAAGCCGTCTTCTTTTAACCTTTAAGAAAAAATCTGATTTCTGGATTAACGTTGTAATAAAAATAAAAAAAAAACAATTGCCCTTGAACCTCCGACGCTGCCCTCTCTCACACTTAAGCCCTTGGCTATCAAACCGATCCAGAATTAAATAACAAAGGATTCACTCAGACAGTTGACAACTTTAAATTGGTTTTCATTGATCGTTATTTAAATGTAAATTGCCAAGTTGCAGTCAAAGTATTAAGCAATTATGTAAATTTTCACGCTGGAACTACAAGTTAACTTGATAATATTGGGAAAGATTTGGTTTTCACGCATATTCGTAGATGTCAAGATCATAAGATTTTTTGATTTCGTAGTTTAATCTCCCCGGGAACAGATGATGTGTAGGTAAAATTAGAATTTATTCTAAGTACACGTCTCAAAATAATGACAAAAATTTTATTTAACCCTTTCGCGCCGACTTTTTTTATTCATGAGTATGTGGGTGAATATTTTAGTAAATATGCATTTTTTTACTAAAATTAACATGTCTGGACAGCCACGGCCCTTTTCACGAGTACAAAAACGTTTGTTGTTTTACATTTAAATGTATTACAAGTTAGATACAGTAATTTACATTAGAATTAGTTAAGTAGTTAGTTAAATAAATTCCGTGACATCACAAATCACTACATCTATTACTTTGCATACGATCAAGTAATAATGGCTCAAGATTATGACGGTTTAAACTATATGGCACGAAAATTAATTAAATAGTATGATATATGATGTCTAGAAGTAAATAAAAAGAAAACCGAATACCTGTGCATTGGAGTAGAACAAAAAGATCTCATATTAGACGATAACACCACGATAAAGCACTGCTGTGACTAAACATATCTAGGTATCACTATTTCACAAGATGGAACATTAGACAAAGCCATAAGAGAGAGAAATACGTCAGGGAGAAAAGCCATCACAATGTTAAACAGCATTTTATGGGACCAATCCATCAGCAAAGAAAATAAAAAAAGGATATATGAGACTATAGTAAAAAGTATCACTTTGTACAGCTGTGAGGTATGCCCACTGAAAGAAAGAACACGAACAAGAGAAAGGATTACCAACGAACGCATTAGAGAAATAATGGGAATCAACGAACAATCACAGATGACCTAACAACAAAAAAACTTATCTGGTTCGGACACTTACAAAGAGTGGATGAACAATGAATACCAAAAGAAATATTAAAATGGCAACCAGAAGGAAAGAGAAAACGAGGTAGACCAAGAAAAAGTTGAAGCGAAGGAATAAATAAAGAACTGAGAGAGAGGGCCATAGAAGAAGACCTATGGAACAACCGGACTCAGTGGCGATTGGAAGTCGGAAAACGGCGGAGAACGTTATAAACCGACAAGTAGTAGTAGTAGTAGTATATAAGATGATATAATCTGCAATATTGTAAAAAAATAATTAAATCACCATGATCACTTAGCGAACTGAGTACCTGCTTTAGGTTACTGTTTATATTTTGTGCTACTTTATATAATCTACAATAGGTACACTCTACAAGTAAGTGTTCTATGTACTGCCAGGCGGTGGGAATCACAATTATCACAAGCAGGTGGATTTTAGGAAGTAATAAGGTATTCATGAGTGAGGCGGGTGTGACCTATTCGGAGTTTTCGAATAATAACTTTGTCCCTTTTGATAATTGTAGGTATCTTAAGCGAGTAGACAGTGGGTTGGATCCCATGGATATTTATGTTTGTCATAAATCCATAAGTCAGAATAATTTGCCTTTCTTGCAGCGGATTCACATCCACGAAAAGGTTATTGATGTTCCTCTGGTGTGATGTCGATGAGAGATATGTTGAATTTTTTGGACTTTTGGATTTGACATGAGGCGTCGGTTTAAAGAAGTTGGTTGTGTTGTTTGGTATTTATCAGTTCTTGAAATAATTGTCTGAGAAGACGGCTTGGAGTTTCTTGTTTATTATGTCGAGTTATGAGAATATTGAAAGTATATAAACTTTTGGTTTATGGTGAAATATTGTTGTTACTGGGTGGAGGGGTGGTTATTGTCAGGTCAATATTTGCTAACACAGCTTTCATTAATTGTGAAGGAGAGTACACAGATTTGTCTCTATTTTGATATAGCGCATGCTTTCAAAATATAATATGGAGCTAATAAGAGCTCTATAGATTCTTAATAAGACTTTTTCTTTATATCCCCGTTGGTAATGAGCTACATTTTTAAAAATATTTATACTATTTAAGCAGTTGCTTTTAGTGTTTTTAGTGTGATATCTCCATGTAATCTGTGTGTCAGAATATCTGGAAAAATCAGGAAAATGGATATTGTATCTCTTTCTAAATTGGATAACTCTAGATTTGGAGGGTGAAAATTTGAAACCAATTTCTGTCGACTACTCATGAATCCTTCCTAATACGTTCTGAAATAAAGAACATGTCCAAAGTGTTCCCAAAACGCTACTCTAAGGTACGCCAGATTGTATGATGTGGTAATTTGAGTAGCTGTCTTCAATTTTGACTTGGAAGTAACGGTCAGTAAGATACAATTTTCTGTTGTGTAATTTCAGTTTGTACAGGAGACCTTTATGCCATATTCTATCAAATGCCTTTGTATATCTAGAAACACTCCAGCACAAAACATTTTCTCTTTGAGAGTTTTTTTAAATTATAGTTACTATTCTGTGGCATTGTTGGATGGTTGAGTGTTCACGTCTAAATCCGAATTGGTGTTGCGGTATAATTTCGTTTATGGAAACAACTTGCTCGATTTTATGTAGTACGAAAATCATATATGGAAAGTAGCCTTTCTAATACTTTCAATATTATTGGGAGCAGGCTTATAGGGCGATATGAATTTGCTTAATATGCTGTTGTATATTATTGTTAATAACACCACTGCTTTTCTCGGTAGCTTCTGAGGTAATTCTCCTGTTATCAAATCATAGCCAGGAGCTTTTTAAAGGTGAATTTGTTATTGTCGGTCGTTTAAATTTTTTAGTAGCTTTTCATATAGAGTGGTATTCATATCAGAGGTTCGAAACATAAAACTGAAAAGAGTCGTTTTTTTTTCTTCGTGTAATGCTCTATTTAGTCTATGACTTATCCTGTTAAGGTACGTTTGGTCTAGTGGATTTCCCGTTTATTGCCATATGCGTCGAGCTATTCTTTTTTCTACTACAAGTTCTTTTATATGGTGGAGGATATTATGGTTTTTTTGCACACTTCTTTGGCGATGTGGTGTTGCTTCCCATCCTGTTGTTTGTAAAACTGTTTATAAATAGTCTACTGCTTTCTCTACATCTTGGTTTCTTTTATCCTAATTACTAGTCCAATCTTTGTATTTACACAATTTTGGAAAACATCCCAGTTTGTTTCTTTAGTTGTGAGTTTGGGTGGTGATGTTCTCCATATTATGTGTGTACCTAAAGTTATTATTATTGAACTGTAATCTAATGTTAAATCGAAGTTTAACTCTATTGCACTATGGATGTCAGCTATCCCTTTTGTTACAACAAAATCTACCAAATCTGGGATTTTGTTAAGATCCCTAGACCAGTATGTGGGTTCTCCCGTTGATAAGTGTCTTAAGTTATTTTGTTGGATGATATTCATTAAGGCTCGACTTTTAGGCGTGATTAATCTGGAACCCCATGTGGTGTGTTTGGCATTCCAGTCTCCTGCTACTATGAATTTGGATCCAAGAGTTTTTATGAAATCATGATACTCTTCGCTTGAAATTGGATGTCTAGGTGGGCTGTAGACTGATAATACACTGAGAGAGGTGTTTGTTTTGATTTTAATGATTGCTGCTTGTAGTTAACATGGTTAAAATCATGCTATTTTGGTTTAAAAGTTGAGAAAACATATTTTTGAATTCGTTTAGGAAATTTGATAGTTTATCTGCTAATACATTGTTGTTATTTTTGTAGGGTAGGTAATCCCCCAATTTACATTGGGGGATTGTTAACAGGATGTTGAGTGGTGATTTGTTTTAATTTGTCATTGTATCTGATATTTAGTAGTTCACGATAAACAGAACAGCCTCTGTAATTAGAAGAACGGTCTTCGTTGCAGTTAGTGCAAGTTGCTGGCGTGTTTTTTGGTTTCTTGTAGTCCTTAGTGTTGTGTGATCCAGCGCATTTTACGCAGTTATATGGTTTTGCACAGTATGTTTTAGTGTGACCATATTTTTGACAGCGTGTATATTGTGGTATATTTCTTTTAATTCTCGGTGGTTCTACCCTTATTTTACAATGTTATATATACTGCTGTAGTTCAAATATTTCTTTGTTGTTCGTTTGAGGCTCGATGTTCACAAAAAATAATGGTAATTGTTCACGACTCAATCTGTGTTTGACATTTATAACGTTCCTTTCCTTATGACCATTTTTCTCGATTTCCGCTTTTATTTCATCTATCAGAAAGGAGTGATGTATATCTCGAATAACTACTCTGTATGCTCTCTCTTTCTTAGGTTGGTATGTATGGTGGACGATTTTTTGCTCTCGTACGTGATGTATTAGTTTTCTGTAGGATTCAGGTGTCTTTGGTAAAATTTTATTCAAATCATAATCAAGGTAGACTTTGTCAAGTAAAGGTTTCTCATTAGTCTTTCTTAACTACTTAACATTATAACATAATAGTGATAGTAGTAGTAGCTTACAAGTGTTTACTATTTTTTTTAAGTTATTAAAGTTAAACAATTTTCTATAGATGAAAAACCTTATGATAATCTACAAAACTAACTGATATAATTATAACTTGGTTCAAAGTAAAAGAATTAATCATCAAAATCTATTAAACACTCTCTAAAATTCATTTTAGCCTTAACATTTTTATATCGAAAGCTTTAAAATCTCCCGAGCGATACTCTAAATTTATCCATCTACACCGAGCGATTCTTTCGAGATTTTAAGCAACAAAAAGAACAAAGAACTTAACATTTTATCTTTATACGATTGGGGTTCTGACCTCTGATTTCAAGCCATCTCCGGCTCCGTCTCGCCCGCTTGCATTTTTAATGGCTTTCCCGGGAAAACAAGAAAAGGAGAAAATCGGGAAAAGAAAACCGTTCCGAAGATTAGCAGGAAAATACGCGGAACCTTTCGATTTCGATTTCACGCTCTCATAAATAGACGTTTATCTAAAATGGTGTCGAGTTCTCTATCCCGCCAAAGATACGGAAAGAAAAATCCGAAATTGAAGGAAGCGAAAGGTAAAAAGTGAATAAAATGTGCCGAAAAATAAATTTCGTTGATACTGTTCATTATAAACAGGCAAAAAGACATTTATTTCCATTTATATATTTACATTTCGCTGAAATTCCTATAAACTCTATGCTTACTGATTAATGTGAATAATCATCACACCGATAAAATTAAGAAGAACATTTTCTTTCTATTTTTAAGTGTTTATCATATCCCATATTTGGTTTTTTTAAATACTGCATCAAAATTTAATGTATATGAAATGAACTGTATGTTGAATTAACAACAAGATACAAATTGCCCAATGTAATCCGAAAATGATTAACAAACCAAAAACACAATACACTAATACTACAATAACTTGACATTTGTGGCACTAGCACACTTAATTAATAAAAATGTCTTTTTATTTTTTATTAAGGTTATTTATATACTTAACATTACCGCCTGCCTTGAAATCACCCCATTTCGATATTATTAATTGACAGCAAACAAAATCTTTGGACAGCGATGTTAACTATTCCAAAAGAAGTTCTAGCAGTACAAACTCTTATTAAATCGTCGCAACCCGGATGTATTTGAATAGTATGTCCCATTCTCTAATATAGAGAATGAGACATACTACCATTTTCTGGGATAGAGAATGTAGAGAACAAAAGCCCAAAGAGCAGCACATTAAAAACGAAGAAACTCAACTTCTGACGAGTCTAATTATTAAGTCCAAGACAGTAATGCAGAATGGAGGAAGAGTTTTTTTGAAGAGGATGTATTTGCAATCAAAGCTTTGAAGGAAAATTATTTGTCAAAGTTTTCACTTGGAGACTTTCCCATTATCAAATTTATGGGAAAGACCAAAAATTTATTTTGATTATTTGTTAATTGTTGAATATATTTGTTACAAAAAATGGCTTTATGGTTTAAGATTATTGAAAACAGGTAAAGATGCAATCTTTAAAGCACCTGACGACCCACATGTGGTCCATAAATCTGGAAAGCCAAAATTGTATACATCTATAAGATTATATGCCATTAAGGTTAAATATTAGTTGAAAAAAATGTTATTTGTAAATTTTCTTAAATTTCACTTTGTATCAATGTGATTTCATTTTTTTATTATGTCAAATACATTGTCTAAATAGACATCACGTGCTGTTATTTACCCTATGTTTTTTATTTTAGATAAAGCAGTCAAATACTGTTGCATTCACCACACTCCATGGGATTAGCAATATAGCAACAGACATATTTATTTATTTTTTGTAGTATGAATAAATTCATTATGCTCCAATAGATCGTATGTCCATGTTCCAATAAAAAATCAACTATCCACTCACTAACATAATTACAACAAATGCTCGAATTGAGTTCTTTGCTTTAATTGACAGTATCCAAGACGTTCAATGAATTCTTGGATTATATTTGACAACATCATTGGTGCAATTTGTTGCATTTCAGTACTCTGTTTTAGGTCTACCAAATAAGTAGGTCGGTTTACATATACCTTACTTTTCAAATAACTCTAAATAGAAAAGTCCATGGGATTCAAATCTAGCGACCTAGTAGGCCATTCAATGTGGCCGAGTCGTTCAATCCAGCGATTGAGAAAAATTGCATTTAGAAAATTTTTAACCACTACAGCATAATGTGGACTAGCTCAATACTGATAAAAAAATGGTCGGATATATTTGACAAGGATTATTGATATCTGGAAATTTTGCGGTTAAAAATGGAATTACGTAGGTTTGCAAAATCTCTAAATACGTTTCACCCATCACAGTACCTTTAAAAAATACGGTCCTACAATGGTATTCCTAACAATCCCAGCCCATACATTTACTTTTTGGGGATATTGGGTATAAACTTCCATTGTCCAATTGGGATTTTCTGTCCAATAATGACAATTTTGCCTATTAACGGTACCATTTAAACAAAAATGGCCTCATCGGAAAACAAGATATTATATTCAAATCCATTATTTCGATTACACAATTCTTGCATATTTGGGTCGCAAAAGTCCATGGATCTATCAAAGTCGTCTTATGACGAGTTATTAAGTTCATGCCTAAGTTTAGTTTTATATGGATGTAATTTGGCATTTTTTTGAAAGAATTTTATGAACAGCACCAAGACAGATCTCATTGTTAGTTGATAAAGTTGTAATTGAAGAATGAGGATTTTATTCAATTTCAAGTGTAACGAAATATTTTGCCTACCACATAGGGTATTGCTATAAGGGGTTGAAAATTGGAACAGAAGTTACTGGGGGTGGAGATAGGGCAAGCAAAACAAACGAAACTTATGCGAAATGCATTATGTGTAATAAAGGAGGAGCTAATTAAGGTTATGAATCAATTAGGCATCCAAGAAAAACTAATAAGTCTCACGAAAATGACGATGAAGGAATCCAAGGCACGAATCTTAACAAGGGAAGGCCCGTCAGATGAAGTACAAATGGAGGTAGGTGTCAGGCAGGGAGACTCTCTGTCAACAACATTATTTAACATTGTCATAGAGGGGGCAGTAAGAGCAGCCAAAATTATGGGAACGATTATCGAATCTTCAGCCCAACTGATAGCGTATGCAGACGATATTGCACTGGTTACTAGAGATTTAAAAACCATGCAGCACATAATATTAATAATAGATAAAGAAGCAAAGAAGAGAGGGCTAGTAATAAACCAAAGCAAAACGAAATACCTCAAGTGTTCAAGAGAGAATACGAACATAGAGAAAGAAATTAAGCTTGGTGCATATACATTTGAAAGAATACACCGTTTCAAATACCTGGGAGTAATGGTGAATGACAGAAATGATAGAACGGATGAAATAAATGAACGCATCCTACTGGGTAATAAAACCTACTGGAACTACCAAAAATTTCTGAAAGAAAAGCACATTAGTAAGAAAACCAAATTAAAAATTTACAAGACTGCAATCAGGCCAGTGATCACCTATGTGCAGAGACAATGTGCCTAACACAAAAAGATAAAATGAGGTTGGAAATCTTAGAGAGAAAAATAATTCGATGAACAATGTGACCGGTGAGGATAAGTGTAGGCGAATTTAGAAGATTAACCAATGAAGAAATTAAAGAAGTCATCGAGGGTAAAGATATAATCAGGTTTGTGAAGACGCAAAGGCTCAGGTGGCTGGGACACACAGAAAGAGCTAACCTAGACTCTACGCTAAAGCAAAATAACTGAATGGAGACCAACAACAAAGAGATCAAAGGGGAGACCCAAAACAAGTTGGAGAGATCAAGTCTTAGGAGACATAAAGAAGCTGAAAATCTACAATTGGAAGGAGCGCTGTAAGGACCGGAAAAAATATAGGAAAATTGTAGACAGGGCCAAGTCACACACGCTGCTATAATAATAAAAAAAAAACAACAGCGGACTGATTCTCCGCAATAAATGAATCAGAGAGCCCAAAAGGGCGGCAAACACTCCGCCAGGAGTAAATAAGCCATGATAATGATGATGCGAACGGCACTCAGGCTTTATTTGGAGCAGCTGGGTCGTGGATAAATGAATGGAAAGGAGGCAACTACAAAAAAATGAAACAAAGGGATGCTTACATAAGTCTCCTGGAGCAAACAAAACAAAACACAAGAAAGCTCTAGCAATTTAAAATGGACGCTGCTTCGAGGTGCCAAATCATAACGATAACAACAACCAGTTGTAACTATTGAAATAATTATTAGAAATGCGGATTATATCTTTTTAAATGAAACTCGAAAAAGGGGTTAGAGAGTTAGTTACGAGAAGTAAACAAAATGGTTTAAAAAAAACTAAACATTTATTGCTGTCTCACCACAAACAGTTACAAAAATAGACAATATAAAAATATTTACGATATAAATAGTTACAAGGATTTATTCCAAAATAATAAAAAAGAAAAACTTACATTATGTCCTATTCGTTTACAAACTCTGTTTACAAGTGAGAGATGCTATAAAACCTACTGCAAGTACCATGATGATATACCTCTAAACCCTTGGATGAAGAATTCTACGACGTAGAATTTGTTTCACTGTTAATATTCACAAATAAACAAAAACTGGACCCAATTTTTTCTGTTTTTGTACGACACTGTCTACCGCCTTGTAACAAATCTGAGAGGGACGAAAATTGTCTAATAACAGAATAAATGGTTTCGTACCTACTAAAATTACTCAATTCGCTTTCGTATCATGTTATACGAGATTTTAAATTATGATTTATATTATCACAGCATCGATTCCCTATCAAATTACCAATTATAAGGAACTCTCTGAAACTGCGTGATAATCTGTCTAGTTGGTATCGCATATCACACCTGAAGGGTGTCAAGTAAGGCGAAACACCTAGTCAGTTCTTGTGATCTCTTGTATTAAATTTTCATACATATAATAAACTACTGATAAAAGCGAAATTGAAACATAAATTAACTGCAACATATTGTTTAGTTAACGTGATATTCACATAGGTAAATACTCGTATATTATTATTTCACTCTAGAAATAACGGCCAGATTTCAATTTATATATATATATATATATATATATATATATATATATATATATATATATATATATATATATATATATATATATATATTGTTATGTTTCTTCTTTCCCAACCAAAGAAAAATAAATAAAAAAATACATACACGAAATAAAATTTTAAGATATCAATATAAACAAATTGTATATAGTAATTTAAGATAAGGTTTAGTGTAGATAAGAATAGAAATTTTTTTCCGTTTCAAACAAAATTATCAAAAAACCTTTATTTAGAATTAGAAGACATTTTACCTGTAAGTTAATCTTAATATTAAATGACCATATTCTAATCTTTTGAAATATGTATAAATTGTGTATTGACAAAACCAATTTTAAAGTAAGCTATTTAGTTTTTCTCTGAAACCGAAATTAGGCTTTTCCAAAATCATGGTAAACACAATTTGAGCTTTTGATTGGACGGTCATTTTTAAATGGGAATTTGTGAGCCGATCATGAGAACCGGAGAAGTCAGTTATAATTTGGTCATCGAAGGAAACAGTCGTTTGTCTCAAGATAGGGTGTGGTTCGTGAGTTGGATACCGGCATTGTGAAAAGAATTGAATAGTTTTGCAGAAGGAGATAGCAAGTAGATTGAAAGAGGTCCTTGTATCTACCGTTGGCATTTTGTGAAGATTTGTGAAAGTAGTTTTACGGCATCAAGTTGACAAAAGGAGGTCCTTGCGTCATTAATAAGTAGTTGAGTTTTTGGAGAAGTGCATCAGGTGTTTTTGGTTAGTGCAGCAGGTTTGCAGAGACGTTAGGAAGGAGCCTAGGTGCCAAAAAGGAGAGATCACATCGTTGAGGAGACTGGATTTTTCTGGGTATGTTCCAACATACAACTCAATAAGAAAATAAGCTGTAAGTGGTTTGTACAATTGAATTTTATATCTGTGAAGGATCGGTTTGACATCATGGTCATTAGCATTCAAATTTAAGAACTGAGGTTTTGTTAGGCTAATCAAAAGTTTAAAGTTTTGTTGTTTTTTTTTGTTTCAAGTAAAGAAAAATTCAAGTAAAATTGGTTTTCACTTAATATAAATGTATGTAGATTTAAAATCTTATTATTATAAAAATTTGATTTATTTTCTTGTATGCGGATTGACAAGATAACGATAGAATTTGATAATTGTTTTATTCGTTCATATAAAATAAAGAAACGTAAATTTGTGTAATATAATATTTTTTATTCTTATCCTTCTTCTCTATCCCGATAAAAGACAACTAGAAAATCTTTGAATCCATCGAACAGAGGTAATATAAGGAGTTTATTTTACTTTTGATAACAAATAAGTTATATTTTTTATTGGCTCAATAAATTAAGATTAAAGTCAAAATAAACAATCCTAACAATATATAAAGAAAGTCATAGACAGTAACGGATTACTGGTAAACAACAGATAGTTGAAGGTAACCGGGAACGACCCAATACTAAGGAAGAAATAAAAAACAGGTGCTTCTAAGTGAGTGTCTTTTATTAAAAGTCAAGCTTTCGCCATATAATTTTGGGCTTCATCAGAACTTGCTGTAATGGAAAAACATTCTTTACAAAATCATCATAATTAAAGATGTTATTTTTAATCTTACCTTAATTTCGACACTATCTGTTAGTGTATAATAAATTTGATATGGAAATACACATATTTTTAAAAACAAACCAATCGCATCTCCCAACTAGAGGAAAAATGACTAACAAAGCCTTTATTAAATATTTAAAATTATTTTATTATAATATATTAAATTATTTTATTAAATGGCGGGCCACATGGTTATAATATTTGTTCTTACAGATTGTGTCATAATAGATCTCGCCGCTTTACTTGCTTTAAAGCTTTATTGTAGTACTTCTTCGTCAACATATCCGTAACTAGTTATATCTATTTCCAGATATCTAAACATTGATTCCTGCTTTATTATTTTCCCCTCAATTTCGATTTTACGTCGTAGTGGGTATTTAAATATTGTCATACATTTGGTTTTTTGATTGAAGATGTGTGTTAATTTTTGGAGCTCGTCTTCTGTCTCGGCGATTAATGCAGCGTCGTATGCATAACATAATATTTGGATTTCTTTATTTCCCATTCTGTAGCCATGATTTTTACGTACTTCTTGTATTATTTCGTCCATTATTATATTAATGAAAAGTGGGCTTAACGAGTCACCCTGTCTGACTCCGCTTTGTACTGGTATATACTGTGTTAGTTTTCTATTTATCTTTTCCTGTATTCATTATGGAAGTAGATGTTTTCGATGGTTAGTATATTGGTATGTTTCTTTTATACAGAAGGTGTAAAACGTCTTTGACTTGGATGCGATCGAAAGCTTTTGTCAGGTCTATAAAACATAGATATGCTGGTTTATTGTACTTGATGGCCTTTTCTGTGATTTGTCTTAGTACAAATACGTCATCTACACAGGATCTTCTGGATCTGAATCGTTGTTGTTCATCTGATAAAGTTGTTAGTTTATTGATTTTGTTGGTTAGGGTTTTTATGGTAAGTTTAAGTGCGGATTTCAGTAGATTTATACATCTATAGTTGTTGGGTTTTTCTTTATCTTCTACCATTGGTATCATTATGCTGTTTCTCATTGTG
Organism: Diabrotica undecimpunctata; assembly: GCF_040954645.1. Classification (NCBI taxonomy): domain Eukaryota; kingdom Metazoa; phylum Arthropoda; class Insecta; order Coleoptera; family Chrysomelidae; genus Diabrotica; species Diabrotica undecimpunctata. The sequence continues at coordinate 171,821,728 of NC_092804.1, forward strand.
CTGTATCTTACAGTGCAATATTAGTTTTTATACAAGTTTTGTCATCTCTAGGATTACACTTTCTCCTCCGTATTTTGGAAGCTAGTTGGTTATTCCGTTTGGTCCTAGTGACTTTCTATTTTTAAATGAATTTATGGCTATCTCTACTTCCTGAAAACTGATTTCTATTTCGTGTCTTAATTCAGGTACATTATTGTGTTGATTATTATTTTTTTCCTAAAACAGATCCGCCAGGTATCTTCCCCATTCGTTTGCTGGTATGTTATTGTATTCCTTGTATTGTGTACCGAAATAAATATTCCAAATTAAAAATTTGAATATTACTGTTATATCATACATTAGTCTTTTCTATTAAGAAGAGCAAATTGCTTTGAAAATTTCATTAGCTCTGGTATAATAATATATTAAATAATAATGTTCACATGAGTGTAATATTACTTTCCCGCTCTCTCCCACTCTTTCTCAATAACAAATAAAGTATAAATAACATGTACTCAACACTAAATGAAATGAGTTGTACGTACCTGACAACCACACTCAATAATGTCACAATTCCTCATGATTTTACTAAAAACTAATTCTGAGGATACTGTGAACGGCAATGGTGAAGGTACATAACCCTGTTTCACTTTCCCTTTTCTCGCCATATCTTTACAAGAGCGCAAAACAAATAATACATTTTATTACAATAGCAGACGGAAGCAACCAATTACTTTTCTACACATTAAAATACTGAAACAAATGTTCTATTTGTTATTTCTATTTAAACTCAAAATAATGTCGTCCTGTATCCCGGACAAATAAAAATAAATAGTAAATCAAACCGTCATCGTCTCGCTGCAGTTCCAAAAACAATTTCAATGCGTTCACACCTCCCGAAGTATCTTTAGAACGATGAGCCTTTCACATAATCCGTCGGCGCTTTTTACATTTCTAACAGATGCTCCAATATGAAAGTCGCTCACTAATTTGCTTTGATATTTAATACGTTTCGAAATTATAAGGCCGCAAATGCATAACTGCGACCTATCAAGAGTGGCCACAAAAAATTCTTGTGACGACCACATGTCTACTATTTAAGAGTTTTTAATTTTGTCATGTCAATGGTAATTAGGAAAGGAAGTTTCCGTAAAGCTATTATTAAAATGGTTTACAGGACGGCTCATAAAGAACAGTACAGAAAGTTTTACCGACTGGTTAATTAAATGTAGCTGTAGATCCTCAAATAATATGTTTGTTATGCACGGAAGCTATATTCAGTTTAGTTTATGCTCCAGACGTAAGCTAACCGGAAGGCGAAATGAAAGATTTTTATATTACTATATTTTATTTTATACTAATTCTTGGATATCTTAACACAAGAGTAGGAAATAACAGCACAGACAATATAAAATATCAGTTTAACGAAGACAATAAATTATAACTCATAATACTTTCATAATAAACAAGAAATATCTTCTATGCCGTCAAAAAACTATTGGTTATAATTAGAGGCTAGAAAATATGCACTAAAAACTACAATTTAACAATTATATATCTGGGCCTGAGTATTAAAAGAGCCAAACTCCATTTTTATCTTTATTGTACCTACAATCTTCTTGTATGAGTGGTTGCCGATTTCTTAATTTTAATTTCGGGCTTATCTCCAAATCAGTTTAAATTAAAACGGTCACAGTGTACATAGAACTGCTCATTATACTTAACTAAAAGGCCAACATCCAGTGAGAATTGGACTTTAGCCTTTTTATTCTTAAGTCATTGAAAATTGGTCATTACAAAAACATAACCTTAAAAAAATGGTTTTTGTTGTAATGACCGGTGAAGCCCTTCTGTGTTTTAGTTTAAGTAAGTTTACTGCAAGTAAAGTAAAAAAATGTATTCAAGCCGAACGAAAAGGCTCTTGTCTTTAATTAAAGACTCCGGACAAGTTGGTGATAGGAATAGAAACGAAAATGGTAAGTACTAAAATAAAATAGGTATGCAAATGCGTTATTTTATTAATATAAAAAATGGGTGTAGGTCATTCTACTAAAGAAGCCATATCAACTTCTTTTACTCTGCCTGATTGTAGTAATGCTGCTGTTATTGTGAGAATGATCCCACAAGATGTAGACATGCAATTTCAGGCATCTGACAATATTGTACTAGATCAGGCAACCAGATATCTAGACTATTAATTGATGATCTGGAACTGGAAGGTGTGGACACTTTCGTCTACCTGGGCTCGCTGCTGACAAAAGACACCAATGTCAGCGAAGAAATTAAAAGAAGAATACTGCTTGCCAATAAGTGCTAGTATGGCTTGAGGAAACAGATGGCCCCAAAACTACCCAGAAAAATTAAAGTTACCATATATAAAACACTAATAAGGCCACTGTTAACATACGGGTCAGAAACGTGGTCCCTTACACAGAACGACCAAGAATTGCTTAAACGTTTCGAGAGAAAAATTCTAAGGAAAATATATGGAGGAGTCCAAGGACAGGATTTGTGCCGTAGGCGCTACAACTTTGAGTTATACAGAAGTTTTGGGAAACCTGACGTTGTAAAATGTATTAAGTTAGTACTCCTTCGATGGATAGGACATGTAATTAGGCGAGATGAAGATGCAACGATCAGAAAAATTTTCGACCAAAGAGGACCAGTGGGAAGACGAGCCAGAGGAAGACCAAAACTTAGGTATCAAGATAACATAGAGGATGATCTAAAATCCATCGGAGCATAGATATGCTTAAGTGTCAAGATAACATAGAGGATGATCTAAAATCCATGCATTAAAGCATGGAGAAGAGTTGCCAGAGATAGGGGCTAATGGAAGATTGTTCTGAAAAAGGCTTTGGCTCATAACGAACTGTAATGCCGCTGATGATGATGATGACAACATTGTGATGGACTCGGCGATGGATCAGTCAAAAAACTCTATAGAAGGTGCAATAGGTAGCCTAGATATTGATGTCGTTTTTGAATATCAGGTAGATAATCCTTAAATTATCTAAAGTGTTGCCATCTTTAATACCTACTGGTTTAATAATAAAGTATGTATAACACTTAGGTGGTTATGGTTTAAAATGTCGATTCATTTCTTTTAGAATATTCCGCCGTTAAATTTAATGAGTTTGCTTGAAGAACAACTTAATGAAACGAATGAAAGCAACCAACAAAATGAAAAAGCCAAAAGTATGAACTTACTCTAAACGTAAGTGCTTCCAACATACTAATTTATGTCTTTAACATTCTAAAAAACTTAAAAAAACTTTTTTTTTTTCATTTACATTGTTTTTTAATTTTTTTTTAGGAATGAGAAAGTAGCGAGAACGTTTCTGATGATCAAGATTTTAATTATAGTCCAGATGAAAACGATAGCGAAGACGATAATCCTATTTTAACAGTTACAGTGGAAAAATAAATCAAGGAAACAAGTGAAATGTATTCACGGTTGAAAGCAACTCTAAAGACAGGAACAAAAACGTAAAGCCGGGGAATATAAAACTAAAACGGGGAAGGTAAAGAAAGCTAAAGTATTACAGTCAGCATATTGCCACTGTAGGCAAAAGTGTTACGCACTTTTGCACGTAACAATGTGCACGATAAGATTGATAATGCTCAAAGACAGAATATATTTTCAATTTAGTATACACGCTTAAGATCAAGTGTTAGCGGAAAGTGTGGAAAAAACTCCAAAAATAGGCAAAGGCTGATACCAGAGAAAATGGAAAGCAGGAGATCTTTTCTAGGAAACATTTTGTAAAAGATTCTACTGGAAATCGAACAAAAGTTTGTCAAAGCATGTACGTAAGCACCTATGACATTTCTATTAAAAAGATAAGAGTGATTGTAGAGAAAAAGAGCCCATGGTGGGGTATGTCCACCAGATGGAAGAAAAATGCATAAAAACCAACCCAAAATTGCTGAACAGTTAAAAAGATATTGTTCGCGATCGCATAAGAAGTTTTCCAGTATATACTAGCCGCTATTCCCGTGAAAAATCTTCTAGGCATTATCTTAGCCTTAGTTTTTTTTATTCACAGGTTTGTTTCTCCGATGAGTCTACAGTGGAGATACTCATGGACAAGTCGGCCTTCGTCCGAAGGCGAGTGGGTAAAAAATATCACAAGGATTGTATAGTGGTGCGAGTAAAGCATCCTCTCAAGATTATAGTATGATCTGTGATCAGCAGTAAGGGCACAGGGAGGCTGTACATTGTGAATGGAATGATGAATCAACATCAGTATATTGAAGTTCTGGAAAGAAAGTTCATGCCACAAATCAAAGACTGGTTTAGCGAATCGGAGGATTTTACCTTTATGCACGATTCAGCACCGTGCCATAAGGAAAAAACAGTAACATCGTACCTGGAAAAAAAAAAGAAAATTAAAGCACTGAAGTGGCCAGGTAATTCCCCAGACCTCAATCTGATCGAAAATCTATGGGAGCTTATGAAGAGGGGGATTGCTCAGGAAACTGTCACAAATAAGCAGCAGTTAATTAAAAGACTTATTGCCACCTGGCACAGAAATGATAAAATAAAAGAAAACTACCTGAGAAACATTCAAAGCATGCCAAGGAGGATCAAAGCTGTCATCGAAGCTAAAGGAGGTCACACAAAATATTAAAAAAAAAATGTTATTTAAGGTAAAAGAAAAAAATATTTTAAAATTTTGCAAAAGAATGTGTTAATGATCTATTTTTATATTATATGCACATCATTAGACGCTTATATGCAGTTTTATTCTTTATTAAACAGCAAAATACAAAGTTTTTTGAAGTGATCATAATAATTTGATCACCCACTGTATATATATATATATATATATATATATATATATATATATATATATATATATATATATATATGTAAATACTTTTTTATTTTTGGGTGTGGTAGTCAATACAACAGAGCTTTGCTAAGGCGTACTATTTATTCTGAATCCAAGCTTTCGGTGGTTTTTTGCCACCTTTATCAAGGTCTACAAAGAAAATTACTATGTTGTAACAATTTGAATGGTGTCAAAAAAAGGCTATAAAAAACTATAAAAAACTTACCCGAATGTAAGATTCGTGGCATAAACAACAACGTTAAATAACATGATAATACTGAAGTTGCAACTAAACTTAAAAATGTTACTGTTAAAAAAACACTTTAAAAATTACTAATACGTTAAAAGTTAAAAACAAAATGAAGCATGTTAAAACAGTCGTCGTTGCAGGCTTGATTTCAGTCACATTTCACGAGCAGAGAGAGAAAGTGGGTGGACAATTATTGTTTAAATAGTTAGGAGAAAATACAAAAAACAACTCTGAAAATAACGTCTCACAAAATACTGTTTATGAATTTTGAGTACTACCAACTGTATTACCAACTTGAAAATAAGCGGGAAATTAAAAATGTTATTTATAACATAAGCAATCGAAAGAAAATAGTATTTAGTAAATAGGTTTAGAAAAAAAAAACCTATCTAAACCTATTTACTAAATACTATTTTCTTTCTATTGCTTATGTTATAAAGAACATTTTTAATTTCTCGCTTATTTTCAAGTTGGTAATACAGTTGGTAGTACTCAAAATTCATAAACAGTATTTTGTGAGACGTTATTTTCAGAGTTGTTTTTTGTATTTTCTCCTAACTATTTAAACAATAATTGTCCACCCACTTTCTCTCTCTGCTCGTGAAATGTGACTGAAATCAAGCCTGCAACGACGACTGTTTTAACTCGTCCTTCTTTTTTTTTAACTTTTAACGTATTAGTAATTTTGAAAGTGTTTCTTTAACAGTAACATTTTTAAGTTAAGTTGCAACTTCAGTATTATCATGTTATTTAACGTTGTTGTTTATGCCACGAATCTTACATTCGGGTAAGTTTTTTATAGTTTTTTATAGCCTTTTTTTGGCACCATTCAAATTGTTACAACATAGTAATTTTCTTTGTAGACATTGATAAAGGTGGCAAAAAACCACCGAAAGCTTGGATTCAGAATAAATAGTACGCCTTAGCAAAGCTCTGTTTTATTGACTACCACACCCAAAAAGAAAAAAGTATTTACATATATTTTTTCCAAACTAGTCAAAAAACTTTGGACTACTTTTTCTTAATATATATATATATATATATATATATATATATATATATATATATATATATATATATATATATATATATATATATATATATATATGCTAAGAAAGTAGTCCAGATGATAGAATAGATTTTTGAGACCCTCATTGTCTGTTTTCCATTATGTCGCATCAACACTGGCGTCAGTTTTAAAATATACCACAGTATGTCGCATTTGGTCCATAATTAAATAGTCTCGCGATACTGATAAAACATTTTTGCTGAAGGTTTAATTTCTCTAGCGTGAAATTTTCGAAGCGTACAGCGAAGGAAGGGAGCACGACGTGACATGGTTCCTCTTAATTTTTTCACAATTTTCCGCTAGATTATTTAATATGATCGTATTAAATATAAACCCGGTTTGTTAAGGTCGGTTGGCGGCGCGTGTAGTTGGGGATTCTTTGTATACTGCCAAATAGAGCCCTAGTGTAGGAGCTACTTTGTTAAGGGAGGTGTCAATTGCACGGAAGAAAATATATTTACGGAAATACAACAAGTCAGATGCCAAAAAATACATTTACAAATTTGAAAGCTATATAGTTTTGCGAGTATCTAAATATTGTCGCATAAAAATTACATTCCAGGATGCGATACAACTAAAGATCAAAATAAAATAAAAATAAAAATCTTGTAACGTTTACACTGAGAATCGAATAGCGTCAAATTAGATCAAATTATTTGTCTTCAAGAGGTTCGTAATGAACTATGCGGAACACCCTCGGTAAATTAAATTTCCCGCTAGAAACAACACGCTTTACCACATAATTTTAGTCAGTCGCTGCTAGTTATAGCAATGTGATTGGTAGAGTGCCTCCCCTAAAACATAAAGGCGAAAGTCACCAGACTTCTTAGCGGCAAATCCCAAAAATTTCTTTTACTCGTTTTGTGGAGGTGAAAGTAGCCAGTCGTTTTGTCGTGCATTGTGAAAACACGCTGTGTTCGCAGGAGACATCGACATCTACATTACGGATCCCTGAGTCCCTAAGTTTCTGGGTTCCTGAGTGAGATATAAAGTTATTTACAATACCTGGAAAGACTAAGCAGTGCCAGCACCGACCGGTGTTTGGACAATTTTTTTGTCTCTTTGATGGATGTAAAGTAAGCGTATCCATCAATAAGTTTTCTTGTCATGTGGATTTCTCCAGCGGCCTACGATTTTATTTTTGGGTGTAGTCCCAAATATTTACGTCGTTTTACCTTCCAAGCAATGAAGTGTTTCTTTTTACTATGGATAACAAAGAATATGGACTCAATGCTCAATCTTTTTATCTTATTCAATTCGCTATGGTGCATTATAAAATATAGTTCTGTTTGACTATTTGTAAATGTTATAAATATGTAAAATTGTAAACTGTTGAAAGTTAATATGCCGCAAAGAAATATAAGACCTCTTCCTCTATCTATCTAATATTTGGTAGTCTATTATTTAGCTGAGGTACAAAAAATATATGTTTCTTTCAAATAACTATATACCTTTTAATTGTTTATTGCATGGAGCCATTCTCCAGAATGTTTGTTATAAGATAAACTAACTTGTTAAATTTTTGTATTAATAATTAATTTCCCAATAGATCATTTAAAAATTCGGGTGGTGCCCTATACTAATCTTTTATATATCAAAAAAATTCCGTTGTTTTGTCTCTTTCCCTTTTCTTATTTCTTAAATGGCACAACCTTTGTTACCTAATGATAACTTTTTCTTGATTTTCTTCTTCCATTGTACCATCTTTGTACCGGCTATTGTTTGGACCACATCCTCTTCGTGTACTTCTTTCTGGACAGATGTCCTGGACGTCTGTTGCAGCAGTAGGTACTATTTTCGGCGTTTTACCTATTTCTCTGCTTGGCTGTCTTTAGCAGTTACCTAGATATACCCTGGTAGAAGTGTCGGTGTATGCTTCTCTCTAAGTATTCGCTACCTTTTTGTTGGCGGAGATATCTCTGATCTTAAGAAGTCTGTAGCTCCTGTCTTTATTTTTATCAGCTTGTATATATCCTTATCAGAATATATACAATTACATCATTCTTTTATTAATCATAGTAATCAGCAAGATGTAAAATAGAAATTGACTGCATTAGTATTGAAAAAGTAATGGAAATAAAATACCTTGAAATTACACTGTCCAAATATTGAGACATGGACAAAGACGTGAGAGATTTAAAGCTTAAAAAAAAGAATAAAATAACCACATAAGCATAATGGGGGAGATCCCTGTCGCCAAAATAGCAAGAGATAAGTCACCAATAGGCAGAAGGAGTATCAGCGACCGCGCAAAAGATGGAGTGACAACCTTCCATAGATGTATTAATCTGCCAATGAACAAACAGAATTGCTTATAAAGAGGAAGAAAAAGAAGATCATTCTTTTTACCACTGATGCCTTCCTCTTGATTTGTCGTATATTTTTCAGAGGTTGTGATTTCTGTCAAGGTGGACTTCCTGTTCCTATTTCCAATTCCGCCTTTTGCAGATTCTTGTCAACTAATTATTAAATCTTCTTGGTGATCTTTTTTGGGGTCTTCGGCCTTCCTTTGAAGAATGAGTCTCGCAAGATTATTTATTCCTGATTTTATGACATATCCAAGATATTTTAAATGATATAGTCTTTTATATCTTTATAAAGAAGAGGAACATCTGCATACAAAATGATATAGTTTAACTTTCTTAGTGAACTTTTATTTACGTCAAATTATTTGCTCTTTACATCTCCATATGTTAGTATTGGAAATATTGCCAACTTCTTTTATATCTGTGATCAGTGATCCCATTTCAATTTGTCGAACGTCTCGCAATACCCCATAAAGCAAATAATGTACAACAGGATAATGAATAGATTTGATTTCCTATTTATTTGTGTCATATATTATTTGACAATTCCGGCATATTCTGCTGATATGTCTTTTTGTATTTGAGTTGGTCAGTCTCTTCTTGATTTGTTGCATTATCATGCTGGCATATGATATAAGAGAAACTCTGTTTTTTCTGTAGCGTTGAACATTTCTGTTGTTATCATATCTGTACTTGTATCTTGTTGAGTTCGAGGTTATTGATCGCCGTCTTACCTTGTTCTCAAGTATATCAGACTATTCTTCTATTTTATTATAGTTCTGGTGAACAGGTTCTAAGTGTTGGTCATCTTTGTATAGATCCTAGCAGTATGATCTCGACATCTCAGCTATATTTTCTGTTGGCTCTCAGAGTTTTCGAGTGGCTATTATTATTTATCTTCAACAGGTTCATTGGAATTTTTACACAATGTTTGACAGCTTTAATTTATTATTATTTTAATTTTGTGGTTTTTATATCGATTGATGAGGATTCTTTTATTTTAGTTTTAAGAAGAATATGATCTGATCCAAACATCGCTCTCGGACATGATCTGGCGTCCTCCAGATATGACGATCTCCAGCAAATATTAATATTAAGATGTAATCGATTTTCTCGATTTTTCTCCAGGATTTTTTTAAGTATAGAGTTTGCGTATGTGGTGCTTGTATCGGATGTTCATTTGAATATCATATAATGACAAATAAATATTTAATAATTGTTCTGGGATTCAAAACTCTTAAAATTGGGTGAAATTATTTAGCAGATATTTTAATTTTTATCTGTGTAAATTTTTTGTTACCATCACTTATAATTTATGTATTTTTAAATGTTTCGTTTTTACAGATAATCATATAAGTACTGTAAAATAAAAGTTTGCAATCTATATAACAAGAGTAGTGCAATTGATCTGTCGGATGGATATCTGTTGTGAAGCCCTAGCAATGGAGCGCTGATCGTCCAGCGAACGGAGGGATTCAACCATGAAATTGAATTATACAAGAGACCAGATTTATTCCGGGAGCCATACACACCGGCACCAATTTCTCTCTTTCACTCTCATTTTCCGATACACATAGACCGACACAATACCGATGTATAAACAACCTGAATATTTGACGTGTTGCTATTTATTCACTCAAGGACGATGGAAAGTAAAATCTCAAGGTAAAAATGATGCGGTCGGATACTCTATATATATATATATATATATATATATATATATATATATATATATATATATATATATATATATATATATATGTATATATATATATATATATATATATATATATATATAAAGAAAATGTTAATGTGAGTAAATAATAAAACTACGGTAAAAATTATCGGCATTTCTCGCAAAAAAAAACAGAATAGGTATAAAAGGGAAGCATCCGTAGATATGTAGCCAGTATTCAAGATCTACGGAGACGAATTATCTGAAGCAGTAAGGACAAGACTCAGAAGATTTACGGAGGATAAATGGCACAACAATACCAGGAAAGCCAAAGAAAATCACGGAAATGTATGGAAGATGTTAAAATCCAAGAATAAAAGGACAAAACAGAAGATGCCACCCATATTCGACGAAAAAGAAACACACTACAAAACCCAACATAAAGTGGATGTAATCGCAAGAAGAATGGCAGCAACACACATGCAAAATCAAAACATGTCGGACGAAGCAACCAAACAAGAAGTCAACAACGTCTACGAAAGAATAAGAAGAAGGAACAAATTATTACTAGAGGAAGTAATGGAGACCACCTAAATCCAACAGAAGTTGCTAAAATCATTAGAAAACTTAAAGAAAACAGAGCACCAGGATCGGAAAACATCCACAATATCGCACTCAAGGAACTGCCGAAGAAAATGATAGTGCAACTACACTACATTCTCAGATTTTACCTAGAAAATGCGCGTTTTTCGAATAACCGGTAACATGCAAAAGTCATCTCTCTACTAAAACCAAGGAAGGACGGAAGAAGACCGAAATACTACAGGTCACTATTCCTCCTGAAGTCATTAGGAAAAATATTATACTACAGAAGACTGATGAAATATGCAGAAAGAGAAAAAATCATCTAAGAAGACCAATTCGGATTCAGAAGAAGCAGAAACTGCGAACTACAGCTCGCAAGAGTTGTAAGCGATACGAAGATCCGCTTGAAAAGAAACCAGAAAAATGAAATGACTATCCTCGACATCGAAAAGGCATACGACACAGTTTGGAAGAAAGCACTCATTCACAAGAAGGACAGAGCTAGATTGCTACATTATTTAGATAATATATGTGATTCATATTTAACTAATAGAACTTTTCAAGTTTTAGCGGACCAAAAGACGTCCAGGATGCAAGATGTTTAAGATGGAATGCCTTAGGGCAGTATCCTATCGCCCATTTTATACAATATATTTGTTTTAAACTCACCAACAGATGGAAAAACACATACATCACTATATGCAGACCACACAGCAATCTACACATCAGAAAAGAGGATAGAAGGATCGTCCAGACGTTAGAAAACCACTTCAAGATCTCAGAATTCACTGACAAATGGAAAATCAAGGTAAATGCTGAGAAGACACAATTCATTATCTTCACAGCTCACCAGCCCACCAATAGTCGATCTTACGATGAGAGGAAACGTTGACATAAACATAATTCCCAGATGAACTCATTATTGTCATCTTCTGCCCCCGCACATTCTTCGTGGGCTCACGGATCACAAGTTTGTCACCTAAATGCACAAGGAATCGTCTTCATTCTCCCTTTCACCATTGCTATTTTGATCACTTTTCTCAATTATTTTTGTATTTATCTTTTTCCTCGTTATTTAATTCTTGTTTAAAAGTGGCTTTTTAGAAATATTTGCCGAGCTTTTTTCGTTTTTGGAGTTAAAGAAAACGCTTTGGTCTTCTAAATCGGTTTTTCTTTTTACTGCTGCTAGTTTAAATGTGTCTTTTCTTCTTTCTTGTTTTTTTTTCTAAAGCATCCTTAATATGTGTGCTGGTAAGGATTGTGGAATTTTTTTGCCTTACTTTGCCTCTTCTTTTATTGTCTGACACTGCAACTGGCGATACGATTTGTAATACTTCTACAAATAATGAAGGCTGGGCAACTTCTGCTTTCGAAGAACTCGGTCCTGCACTAAATTCTGATAAGCTTGACCTCAGTTTATTTGGTGAAAGAACATTTAAAGTTGATGTTTATGTTAATGTAATGGTTTCGTGATTTGTAAATAAGTTTTCTACATTTTCATTGACAGTCGAAGGCAGGAAATCAGATTCTTCCAAAAACATCCGGGTAATTGGATAGATGCCACTTCTTTCAAAACCTTTGGCAGCTTCATCTACTGTAGCCACTTTATGGAATGCTCTGCCACTTAATTGCACCACGTGGTATATTGTGATCAGTTCTCATTTATAACCTGTCATGTAGAAATCGAATTTACGAGAATACTTAAATAGCCTGGAATAGCCCAAAAAATGTCAAATCAAGTGGCTGCATTCGGTGACTACAGTGAGGTGAAATATTCATGGCTAATGTGCCCGTCCAAGATTAGTAAAACTGGCTTTTCCTTGCTGTGCTTTGAATACGCTATAAAATGATCAAAATATTTAAAAAAATTCTCACTATCTGTCCAACATGATCCATTAGCAACACCGACATCTGCTGGAGACGCATCCGTTAATAATGATGGGACTAATCTCTTTCGAGAAAACAGATAAAATGGAGGAATGCAGTTTTTGGTTCACTGAAAATGCACATGCCATTGTTATGTTAAAACCTTTATCACCTACAAACAGTAAAAACCTTAATAGAAAAATCCATAGAATATAACAGATCAGTAGTACTTATCTTCGTAGACTTTCACAAAGCCTTCGATACCGTGGAATTAGACAGCATGATAACTGCTCTGAACAATAGTAGAATAGACTACCAGCTTAAAAAGTTAGTACGAACATTGTACCAAAACGCCACAATGTGTGTAAAACTACATGATACCACCAGAGAAATTCATATAAAGCGAGGTGTGAAACAG